>NW_002060947.1:4859220-4890336 GCF_000150275.1 Trichoplax adhaerens
CTAAGGTAAGTAATATTTTATTAATCGATCATCGTTATATTTTACCAGTTAATAATTTAGGTTCGTAATATGAGAATTACATAGTGCGATCTTAATGGATCTTAACCTAATAAAAACGTCATTTAAGACATCATATTCTATTTCTAATGTATCTAAGTTAAGTAAATAAGCATCAATAACGTACAAGATGGTGACATTATCCATAATTTCATCACCAATTGGAAAATTAGTCATCATTTCGTCGGTGCATAAAACGGCCGTAGCAACATTACATGTACATTTTGCAGGGCAATTATGGTCCAGCCCTGTAAGATCAAACACGTAGATCAATGCATCAACCATTGCTGTGTAATTCATACTCAATTATTAATATGTAATTCTTTAGAATGACAATCGAGGTTTAATTTGATATAGGAATTCACTGAAAGGCATTCAAAGATTTCAAAAAAATTACGGAATAAGTTGATTTCATAACACTAACAAGAAACAGGCTCTTTTCTAAAATATTGCATTATTATGAAAAATCCTTTTTGCTAAGCTTGAGATAAAAAATTAGCAGCCTTTAAGGAGAAAGTACTATATTTACCAGTATCAAGAGATTGCTAAAAGTTATGTTACTCGATTTTACATCTGGCTTAATAATGCTAAATTATATATCATTATCCAGCAATAAAATCTTGGTATCTTATTTTAAGCTTTTAGTTACTCCTTTTAATTACGAGTGTCGTAGAAATACTAGAAAATATTGAAATTTCCAGCATGATTAAGGCATTAATATAAACCGATGACTTCTATTCCACTAGAATTGAACAAAAATAAAATACATTATTTCGTTTCCTCACCTAAGATTTGTATAGGGCAATATTGACTGATTATAAACCACAATATTATAAGAGCAATCGATTTCATTGCGGCGAGTTGATTATTAGTGCAATAATTTTAAACTTATTTGTACGACGAAGTTATATAGTGCTAAGACATTGTGATATCGGCGCATAATTTTTATCATCGTTATTGTTTCAAGCTTTAAAAGATGTTCTGGTTACAGAAAGCCAGTCAATTATATGAACGGTGTAAAAGTTCCCTTAGTTGACGATATTACGACGTAGTTCGGTTTGAAAGAATTACAGATTATGTATCTGATATATTTCTTACAAAAATAGCTAAAAATTTCTGGTTGTTCTTCTTTGCATCACTATCTTTAATTGAAATAATCAGAGGAGTTTTCTTATTTTTAGCCAGATGTACTTTGACCACAAATGAAGATTGACATTATTTGTTTTTAAAACTTACTAATGATTGTGGTACAGTATGACACAGAGCCGTGTTATTAAAGATAAATAATCTTTTGTATGAAAAACTATTGTAAATCATACCCCTATCACATATCTATAAAGTAATAAGAAGGGTGCAGTGTTGCCATATTTGATAAGTTGATGGTATTGGACGATAAAGATTTTTTTTTTAAAGTCCATATGGCGAATCACAATGACCAAAATTCCATGTGGGTGGACTTTATATTATAACTACTTATGGTGATGCTAGTATTTGCAAGTAAATTATTTTGTTCAATATGTTTAATTCTGGCATTTAATATTGATTGCAACAAAAAGCCTTGGTTTAAGTACTTGTATTATACTGTACTATATTGTTAAAGATCCATTTGTTTAAAACTGTTTATAATTATTATTGTAACTAATCCAATCATCACGTTTTTAATAGCTCTAAAATATTAGTAATATAGTAGTAATAGGACATGCAAAGATGATAAAAAGTCACAATTAAAATATATCTCCCATATAAATAGTAAGCATTTAATTTATCTTGTCAGCAATATATTGTTATGGATTTATGATGATCTATAATTCAGATTGAGTCATGTTATTGTAGTTTCCAAAGCAAAACGGTAATAGATGATTATCAAGAGTGTTAAGGTTATATCGCAATTGATGTAAAAAATATGCCAAATCATTTAAAAGGCATTGTCACTATTTAAACTCTGTGACAAGAAAACGTACAGTAAAAGTCTGTAGGCAACTACTGATTTGAACGCTCTTTTACCAAATGTTAAAGACACGCAGCAGAGTACTGTAAAGATAGAACTTTTATTAGCATAGACACCCTACAAGACCACAACTTTTTACCACACAGCCCAACTCAAATATTTCCGTTTATATAGGAACTATCTGATCTGTAAATAATAACAGTATTATTATTATTATACCTTACCAGGAGAGACACCTCGAACTGAGATGCCCCTCACGTAGCTTTTCTATCAGTAAATATTTTTAATCTCTTCGTATTGAAGCTGTTAGATAAGACCTATTGCTATCAATATGCTATGTAGCAGTGAATTCGATATAACATAAAAATAAAACCAAAATCTAGGGCTGTTAACAATAATAGGTATATATAAGTAATGTTTGTGATAATTCAAGTATCTTGATTTCAGCTTCGTAGAATATGATACTAATCATAGAATTTTATTCTCATACTAAGTTCTGCAAGGGCTGAGTTATATTTTTCGCAATTGTTTAGTTATAAACAAGTTAGATAATATATTTAAGCAGCTAAACTTTTCTGTCATTATTATTCTTAGTCCTTCTTTTCTAATATCTACTGTTGTAGGAAGTTTTCCTTGTCTGTCAGAGCTTGTTATACTATTACGAAGTATCTTAATCGATAGAGTATCAGTAAAAGATCTGCTGCTATAAAAATACTATTGTGATTTACGTCTTATTACAGTTAGTAGAGCAGGTTTTATTACACTCTTACGCATACTTAATCTTAATCTAAGCATGTACGTTGTCAAGTACAACTATCATTAGCTAGAACTTGAATTATCTTACTGCCGTCTACTCATAATAACAATCAGTATCTAATATATAATAAATTATCACAAATAATATCCGCGTTAAGGCATTACTTATCTTACCTAGTACTACAAAATATGAATATTTTCCATATTAGCTGCTATTGTATTATTAAGCTATCATAACAGTAATGTAACACCGTGACAGGCATAAGAAACATGAATAATATAAGTAGCATAAGGTGTTAAAAATTGCGTTATGTGCGCTTATGTTGGTGTAAAAGAATAAAATAGATATGCTACCCTTTTCATTCTAAAAATATCTATCTTTCGTTATAATTTGTTACTTTGGTCTTTATTAATCATTCATTACCTCGTATAGTATGTTTATTTTATTGACATAGATTGATCGAGAATCAGCGTATTTGAGGTTAGTAGGCGTTTTACTTCAGTTTCAACACTACACACTCGAAACAATTACCGTTAGCATTACAGTATTTGTTATGATAATTCATCCTGATATCGAAGCAATTTCACAAGGCTCTTGATATAGAGTACAAGTTACACTAAGTTTACTAAATTAGCGATTACATACATCCATATAAGTCCTATTTCGCAGTTGGAAACTACTGTTCATGGTACTTCACAATTAAAATATGTCCTAAACTTGTGAGATTTATTGTGGATAATATTTATATTATGGACACGTTCATACATGCTACCAACTTCTCCTAGTTTGAATAAATAATATATAGAAGTAAAATGTCGAGGGCTCAAACATAAATCAGAACCAGCAACAAACTGCATTGCTCAGAAATCCTCGGTTGAATAAACAGCAGTTTGCATGCTAACATATAGTTATCGATATTACGTTAATGTCTTATCATAAATAAAGTCAATGTACATGCCGATATCTAATTCTAACTCAATCCTATTTTTGTCTAAAGCAAATACTCCAATTTACGGTATGGAGCCTGAACCACATTAATTACGTCAAATGCAATGACCACGATAATAGTTAATAAGTAAAATATTTTAAATAATTACAGTTAAACGGCATTGAATGTATATGAAATTTCTACGTTCTTATATTGCATAGCGTCGTATGACCCACTGTATATCTATTTATACACGCTCGTTCAATGACTTTTACGTAATTCAGTAAAGTACCACGATATATGACGCGATTGTTATGCTTACTGTACTGCACTATATATATGGCTGTTAGATGTAACTGACGCAGTTGTTGCGTCTCTAAGTTGGCTGCATGCTTAAGCTGATCTCTGGTATATCTCCTTCTTTAATAAAGGTTTTTTCTTTATCTCTATAATCCTTGTCCATCTACCAGAGATATCATTACATATAGTAGAAAAAACCAGTCATTTAGTACGGTATTTATCGATTCGATTTATAGTATCTCAAAAATATGTGAGTAAATGGATTACAAATTTATCTAAAACTGTTCGATTTCAGCGACTTCATAAAATTAATTTTTATGCAACTACTTAATTTGCTATGACTTCTACTTGACATTGCATTTATATTAGTTACTGGTATTAATTCTCTATTGTTGATGATGATAAGTTTTTTTAATAACGAGCTTATTGTAAGTTCAAACGCTTCCATCATATTTATTTGTGTTTATTCTCCTCCATCACATTTATACCTAGTTCAAGGCGGATTCATGAATTCGTTGGCGCTGGAATGCGATTAGTGTCCTCACTCACGTCTGTCTGCAACTTTCTTCCTTATTTTGATTTTACCATGGCAATGGAACTCTGATTATGCGCACTTCATCTCAAACGAGATTACCGGTCTAAATAGTCTAGTCTAATACCAACTTACTGTAGAGTATAAGTTCATTTCACTTTCTCCATAGTGATTCATTCGAGGCAGACTAGTTCCTTTAAAATTAAAGCTGGATTGCCATCGTATTAACTTAATTGAGCATCAATCTTATTACCTGTAGCAGAATAACTTTCTTCTATTCAAAAGTATATCCATCAGATCGTTGTTGGTTCAAATAACTAGCCTAGGATCGAGATAATATCATGGTTAAACTGCATATCAAATTTGGTGATGAAAGCCAATATCTGTTCGAAACAACTTGTTCTATTGCCGTTGGAGAGTTGTTACCGCAGCTTGTTGCGATATATAATGGCAGGTTAAAAATTGAACGACTTTCTTCAGGTAAGAAAGAGTCAATTCGTAAATGTTGATGAAATTGATAGTACTGAAACATTCATATTCTCTCATGACGCTTATACAATATACAGTATTCTGCTATGTCATACGCATCACTACTTCGCCTAGTCCTGACAAATGACATTAAGCGTAAGTCGCGGAAAATGACATGCAACCACTTGATTTGACGCCTTTTACTCTGCCAATAACTCACTCAAGAAACCATAAAGATCGACTGTAGTACAAATATAGATACTGCAATGATGAATCCATAAAACTGTCTCCCTTAGTATGGTTGTAATTAAGATGGTAGTGTTGTTGCAGCAATTCACGTCTTAGACTCAATATGCACAGCAATGTAAGCGTTTATGGAGTAGCAACTTTCAACTTAGAGTAAAGTTGAAACATTAAACTTTACATCCTAATTTAAATAAATTTTATCTTCTGGTGTGTCATTATTATAAAGATAGTAAGCAACATAATTCGATCCCGTTACTTTCTACTCGACCGAAATTGATACTACGAAATTGTAATCGGGTTATAATTACCATAAGTTTTGTCTGATTACTTTACGAGTATTGTCAGACTGTATTTTCCTACTTGGGATGATAACCTAGATAAGAACATTTCCTAGCATAAAATAATTACATCAGCAAAATTGGCAGATATCCAAAGCTGGCTACTGTAGATAAAATTTCTGCATTAACAATAGCACGATGAAATGATATGCCATGACTTAGTTTTTAAGTATTCATGAAATTCGTATATGTATTCTGTCTCAATATCCTAATCAATCAAATCAGATAATTATAATGTTTGAAATTGCGCTACGATTACGATAATAGAAATTGAGAACCTTGCCGAATACGGTATTGCATTACCACCAAATATGCAAGGACTAGCTGATGAGCAAATTGAAGATTTGAAATTAGTAGATGAATGGGCTACCAAATGCTATCCATCTGGTGGGTCAGATTTAAATAAAGACCCTATGAGCAGAAGATCTGGAAATGGTAAGATATCAATAACAGTTCAGTAGATTTGCGTGTAACTAGACCTGACGTGTAACTAAAATAACTTTAAGACTCACAATGAAGCTTTCTCACTATTAAGCGTTATGTTTACTTTAGCTCCCAAAGATAATATGAAGGAAGTACTGAAGAGAACTGTTAGTGAAGTAAAGAATTCCGTTTCTAAGACACAGGTTGCTGCCAATGTTTGTATAACTGAAGATGATATTCAAGAAGGATTAAGAAGACTGCAAGGTGCAGTTACTATTGTTTACCCGATGGGTTTACCACCCCATGACCCAATTAAACTTGAGTTTGAAAACAAAGAAGACTTGAGTGGGCAGCAAGTACGCAAAATATTGCAATTCAATTGCATTGAACGTATCGTACAATATTTTCGTTCTGACTTTTCGTAATTTTTTAGGCTGCTCTTAAGATTTTGGAGAATGATACTGCTCAGTTATGGTGGGCTGGTAAGGAAATGCAAAAGAATAAAAAATTAGGTGACTACATTGGCAAAAATGAGAAAACTAAAATCATTGCCAAGTTACAAAAGGTATGAATTCATGTACGTGAGCCTACAGCTGTTGTACGCGCAGTTCTAAATCGATAATGACGATGTGTTGATATGTAGCGAGGATTGGGAGCACCAGCTCGTGAGCCAGTTTTCAGCGAAGAAGAACAGAAGAAAATGATGGCATTCGCTTACAGACGTCAAGAACAGATGAAGGTATTTTTCAGAAGCAACTACCGGATTTGATTCAGCTATTGTTTGCTATTTCTGATCAAATGGTCAAATCCTAATATGCTAGTGAGAGTTTTGTAAATTATATGTAAATTTGTATCTTGAATAGAAATTGGATGAGGCAAGCCAGAATGACTACTTGAATTCTCAATGGTCTGATCCTAATGCTTTGAAGAGAAACTTTCACAACTTGAATGATGTTAGCTGGAGACCACACTAAATACATTTACTGTAGGACACGACAGTTTTAGTAGGAATGCTACGTAGCGTAGCTTATGCTAACTGACAAGTAAAAGTATGATTTTGACTTATTACTAGAATAGTAGGAGATACTTTTTTCTAGACTCCTAATAGGATTAACCTTTTTGATCCTATAAATCTACGTCTAATTGCCACTTCATTATATTTGCCTATCAAGTCGATATAATAAGATATTCACAGTCTCCAGGATGATGATGTAATATCTGAAACTATTGTATGTACTTAGAGTAATCTTTAAAGATTAAGTAGTTACTAAAGATTTAAACTCCTTGTAATGTTCTTTAATTACATGTATATATATTATACAGTATGTATTCAGTGATTACACCGTTCAAATTTAAATAAATCGATAATTATTTATAAGATTAATAG
Organism: Trichoplax adhaerens; assembly: GCF_000150275.1. NCBI lineage: Eukaryota > Metazoa > Placozoa > Uniplacotomia > Trichoplacea > Trichoplacidae > Trichoplax > Trichoplax adhaerens. The sequence continues at coordinate 4,866,605 of NW_002060947.1, forward strand.
ATTAGATGTGAGTAATTAATAAATAAAACTCTGGGAATATTTTCCTGAAGAGTCTTGCTAGCGTATATCCAGGATATATTGACCATTATATGCAAATTTAGTCTTGATGATACTCAGTAATCTCCATTGACGTAACAATTTTTACCAGTGATCGCGCAAGAAAATTGTATTGATGGCTGATCTGTCGGTCATAAATATCATAATGGCCGTATGAAGGTGTGATCTTAAGAATTTTTTGGTAGACATTGGCTAATGTTTAAGTCATTTTATACATCCAGAAAGCATGCCAAAAATAATGGAATTGTGATGCGAAATGCAAACGCATTGTCTTTGCTAAGATTTGCAAGCAGCATGCTATGCACAAGATCTATATATTGCGACGTAGACAGTCAAAGAAATTAATACTGACCCACAACGAAAATACAATTAAGGCTACCGCGAAAGTATCAATCACCTACTGTCCGATAACTGCAAGGTCAATTTTCGCAATTAAAAATCTTAACAGTACGCCTATTTATATAGTATAAATTAAGTCTACGACATAAATCGATTACTTATGTTTTGAATACAAAAGATTGTGTATTAAATTTAGAAGCTGCTCATTTTTATCTTATTATTACATATAAATATATATATATCTATATATAAATAATTAGTTTCAATCAATCCTTCATTCGGTACTTGCTTCAATGTGTGTTAACGTCAACGCCTGTATCAATGAAATAAATCATGACCTTCGAATTAAAACTAAACTATTTAAAAATAACATCCTCCTTTAGAGCTGTCTCCCATGATGATTTTTTGTCGTGGTCCTAAAACAATAATGAGGTGATAAGATGATAAATTCGCAATTGAGAATACTCTAGTAACTACATACCTTAACAATAATTCCTGCATTCAGAAGATCATTTCTATAGTTATCACAAAGGTCCAATAAGTAAGAACAATCCGGGTTCTTACTGCTTTCGTAATCAGAGGGCAATTTTAACCTATTTTTCAGTTTATCTAACGCGTAATTTCTTATGTTGCTTCTAAATCCGACGACAGAATCTACTACGGATTCAGATAAAGGACTATAACGCTAAAGACATAAAATAATGAAGCTGTCATGAATTGAATGAATTTATCATAGCATGGGAATGAACTAATAGAAAACTCCAACCGTAAGTATGTGAAAGAATACCTTGTCGTCTTGTCTAGATAGCCCAAAACTAGACAGCAACTTCTCTACATATGTTGAAACCGCGGCAATTACAGATGGACTACGAGCGGTATAGGATCTTTTGCTTTTGGTAGTAGTATTGGAATGGACATTAGCGAAAGATAACAAGTTCAACAAATAATTTATAGCGGTCGGAGTATCGAAATCATCAGCAAGGGCAATTCGTACTTGCGACTTGGTCATAGCAAGCCTAAAAATTATTAGAATTAATTATGTTTGAGGTCATTAAAGTATTAGCATATAGCGCCTATTTTCATAAATTGCAACTAACATACTTCTCAAGTATTTCAGATTCGCTAGCTATTAAAGAATTAATACTGCCATCTACGTAAGCCTTTGCGTCGTTTATGTAGGATGAAAACTTTTGGTGTACAACTTCTGCTTTTTTGAATATGTCGGAATTATATTCCGTAGCTATAGAATTAATTGTATTGTTATTTTCACACATGAAGAAATTTATGATGGTTGAAGCGGATATCCGAATTAAAGTAGTACTAGATCATAATCGTTTTCAAGTTAATTTTTCTAATTTATGAACATACGGCTTCGGTACTTTGACAGAAGACATAACGTGCGAAACTGATCAGGCGAATTGAGATTTAAATAATCCTGTAAATGATATTACAATACTATTAATCCAAGTTAGTAGGAAATTACAGTATCATAGCCGTACAGTATATCTTCACCTTGATAGTAACGAAATTTCGCAGTGATTTCGACATTTTCTCTTTTGCGATATGCAAATGGCCTATAAATAATAGTATTTCAAAAATTTATAGCAACGAGGTAGAGCAATAAAGTTCTAAATAATTAAAGCTAATATTGACAAATTTACCATACAGATACATTTAGTTTAGTTATTGACCTGTATGGAGAAAGTAATTAGTCCACTGATTGATTTGGTGATACGCTTCACATTGAGCAATTTCGTTCTCATGATGAGGAAAAAGTAAGTCAATACCTCCGGTATGAATATCCAACTGATTGCCAAAGATCGCACTGTGATCGTCGAATTTTTAAGGATGTTTAAATATAAGTATGTAATTTACCTATTACAGCTTAATAATAATGCCAAACTTTACAGATTAAAATTAAAAGCTACGGCAAACCTAGACATAGCGGAACATTCTATGTGCCAGCCGGGTCTGCCAGATCCCCACGGTGATTGCCAGCATGGCTCGTCAGCTTTAGCTGCCTTCCATAACGCAAAATCGCGATCGCTAATTTTTTCGGAATCTGCATAGTGGTATGTATTAATGTATAAAACAAGAATGTATCGAAGTTTCCACTTCGAAAAAGGAATATGACATTTATTGGACTTACCAGTTGCCTTATCTATTGATTTATGGATTGTTTGTCTGCTGGGCGCAAGCTTGCCGTATCTATCTCCATATTTTTCAGTATAAAAATAAACGCTTCCTAAAATATATATTATAGAACATAATATATTTGAGCCATTCACATTTAAATCTTAAATTTAATGCTTACTGATAAGCAAATACGACTGACGCTAACTAATACATTGAAACGATTCTGTACCATCACTTGTCTTGTAGGCATAACCATGCTGAAAAATCTTTTCTATAAATTTTATAATATGATCTATATGCTCCGTAACACGAGTAACCCTTGTCGCCCGAAGTACCTATGCGATTAATCGATATTACAATTACTAAAGTTAGGTTATATCCTAACAAAAAGTAATTTTCAAATTGATTGCAGAAGCAACAACAACAAGCGCTGAAGTTTCTTAAGCATTCAGTGGAGTATAATAGTTACCCAAATGAAATTACGGAATTATAATCACAACACAAGATTCGGAAATTTTACAGAATTATCATCTTACATTCAAACACTCCATATCTTCCAGAAATTCTTTCTCATATTTTCGAGCTAGATCTCGAAAGCCAGTCTTTGTCTGTAGGATAATAATTTTAGCGTAATGACAACGTATATTAAACTGTATGAGTTACATAGTGCTGTTATGGATTTAATTTAACTTGTATTGTAATTTTATTTGTACCCATATCAATAGATAAAGTAAGTTCTTATCGCTTAACGATCGTAAATTACACTTATGCAGGTACAAGGTATAGTAGATTATGCAAGAATAAAATGTATAGCAGACAGAAAGCTGATCAGTTGCTGAAGACGAGACGGCTTGACCACTGTATTTTCTATACTATTTATACTTAGTGTTTAAGATCATGACTGATAGCCTACCCAACTGTATCTCCAAGTAATAAAGTACTGTACTGCTGTGCTATGATGTAATGTAAGCGTACAAAATATAACGTAGTAGCAGTCAGGCTATTAGACGATGATGATTAATGAGCATAATTTTTGACCTATAATTATATATAATGAAAAGTGATATTTATAGTAGATTTACAAAGTTAATAGTCACCGCCACGAATCCTATATGCATTACTAAGGTGTTATCCTTGCACGTAGTACATGACTAACAACGTCGAGAATATCATTCATTGCTATCTTCTTACATCAGCAGCTCTCTGCACAATTTTATCGTCTATATCGGTTATCCCCATTACCATAACGATGTCAATATCGAAAAGGTCAGTCATGATTCGGCGAATAATATCAAATTTAACATAGGAGCTAGAATAAATTCAAGAACATTGTACAAACTGTTATAACTATGATACTTTGTAGAAAGCATATGCAACGCAATGTGCATCTGACTGATGGTAACGACATTTGGCAGCTGATATCGTAAGAGCTATGCAAGCATCGCATATTCAGTGTTGTAATGATCACGTACCTCGCATGACCTAAATGAGGAGAATCGTAAACAGTCGGGCCACACATATACCTAAACAAAATGGATTGAAGACAGTATAGATTCAGTTGCATACAATGTAGCAAGGATCTCGAAGTGCTTCCATCATTCGTGCTATAGTAGTCTACAGTAAACAAATCAATACAGGACAAAATGAAATACAACATGCTCAATCACTGTTAGCTATTTATTGACAGTTGAAATAGCTTATCTAACTCGATACAAACCATGTAGCCAATTTATCTTGGGGTAATATTAATGAAACTTTGCTATTGGTTAAACTATTATAAACTTTAATTCCAGTATCATAGCCAGTCGGTTGAATCCATTGATTTATTCTTCGACAATGGTGTTGAATGTAGAATTGAATTCTGCTTCTACCACGGTTAGTGATAGTTTGCAGCATGACTTGTGCGTTCACTTCGATTTGATCGCTTACAAATTGCAATGCTCAATATTCAAGCGTGAAAGCAGTCAAGAATAATATTCTACTAAAGGAGATATGCGTATCTGCGTCTCAGACTGTCAAGAAATGTACCCTAGTTTCAAGGCGTTCCACTGCAGTATTTACTTGCAAGTGACACACACTATTGCTAATGAATATTTTAGTGGGTAATAGACAAGTTGATGAATGATCGACCGGTACGTAACTGATCTGAGAACTATCTATCTATTTTCTTTCCATTTCTCTTCATCTTACGATAACGATTTGGTGCAAAGTGCACATTAAATAGGTTGCGCAGCTGGATTTGGATTTATACCTTTTGCCAAGGCTTACCTTTCTGTATCCAATATACTAAGTAGTGGTGCGGCTTGCGAGTCTACCCACCCTAGGTAACTATACTATATACCGTATTACCAGTAGTGCTCATTGATCAGGTGGTTATTTCGTCGATGGTCTACAGTACAGTAAATTGGAGTACTGTAGATTGTGCAGGTGCAGACCATACATTACAGTACATAGTACTGTAATTCGAGCTGAGAAAGGTTCAGTTGTACTGTACTGTATTTCCTATCTAGTGATCGAGTCAACCCTGGACGGACAGACACCTCCCACCTCATTTCCTCCTAATATTGTGCCAAAGTTGCCAAACACTTCCTTAGGACTCTACTTTAAGTATATAGACGGTCGATTCTGAATGGACTGATTTTTTTACATTGAATCTTGTTATCTATTACTAAAGTGGTTGTTGGAAACAGCTCTATAAAATCGTCAATGTTATTTAAATTAGTACCAGTGATATTGTAATAGACGTGTCTCACAAAAACTGTCTTAGTCAATGGTATTTTCTAAAAAGACTCTTATTACAAGGATTTAGGAATAATAGTGCAATACTTCATTACTACAAAAATCTTGTCTAAAATCGACAGTATTCCGAGCTCAAAACGAAGTGAAATCTCCTCTCTCTTGCGAGCTCATTTCTGCAGTTCTTAAATACATTTCGCTAAATCCATTTATGACAACTTGATTAATCTACAACCAGACATGAGTCGTCAAACAAAATGCTTTTTCGGAAATAGAACATCACTATCTTTCACAATCTATATCATTCTACTTAAGATATCACTACTCTTCTATTAATGTCCAGCATCTTTCGGTGTTGGGCATCTTCACAATTACAGTGTTTCTAGTCTCATAAATCCTATACCCATTACTCGTCAACTGGCTAACATTAGTCATCCACAATTTCTAATATAGTAGTTATTAATCATCTAATATTAGCTTCACCATAATATCCATATATCTTTCTAAGTAACCTAACTATATCAAATATAGCTACTAACACAATCAAATGTAGCTATCCCAATAATCAAATATGAGGTGCATCACTACAAATATAAAAAATAACACGGAAGATCCATGCTAAGTAGTCATTTTTCGACATTAAACCGCCTCAATTACTCTAAAAATTTTGTCCATCCGAGGAAAAGAATCAGTCCAGATTTCTGGTAGTCTGTACAGTGAGTGTAAAGTATTGAAAACATAGCGGTTGTTTTGACCTCTATGATTGAAAATTTGGTCTCCATAGAAACAGGATTGATAAACCGGACGCTCGAAGCATTAGCGCTACTGCAGCATACCCTGCGTATACAGAAATAGCTAACAGCATAGGCGTATATCCAAAATAATTCTTGCAGATCAGTGCGATTTCAGCTACTTACTGGACATTGAACAAAAAAAATTATTTCTCTTTTAATTAAACGAAGAAAATAGGTACGACGACAACATCCTCCTATCGTTTTAGTTAAAATTCAATACTGTTATCCACTCATGAACAAGCGTGCTCTAATTTGACCGTGATGCACCGTCAAAATTACCCACTCTCAGTGTCTGCTGGAGGAAGACGATCCCACGGTCCTTTGGTACTTTGTGGAGAAAGATGCCATGTTAGGTACGCAAAAGACCAAAGGAGTCTCGATTTTGATTAGATAATACAGGAGTTGGCTTGGACACGCAATAATATTTATAGTTAATAGAAATTGCAGTAATCATGCTCTTGCTCAAGATTATATGGTGACTGTACACGAATGTAAAAAATAATAGTATTTGATATCCATATATATGATTATATTTACGTAGTATCAACAGCTATTTCAATTGTCGCATATTTTTCATATTATAATTTGACCTAATTTAATTGATGTTGACATCATGTAGCTAGAACATTGATTCATAGCGAACAGTCGATTTATTTTAGGTTCACTCAGTTTAGTCTAGAGATCGGATTTTTAGTTACTGTAGCCATATGAATTAGGAGAAGGAATATCAGTAATAATTTTTTTAATTGTACTGTTGACAAATGCCTTGGTAAGCATTGTGAGCAATGGAATTGCATTTCTTTACTCATTATAGACTCTGTTTGTAATTATGAGAGTAATCTACATCACCATCTTATGGGAACCTACAGTTTGAAATAAAGTGTTACTGTTTTCTTCATCGTTTCATTTATTTTAAATACATTTAGCTGAAAAATTGTATGTCTAGCATAAAGTATCTATGTAAGAATTGACTAATTTTCATTTTTATTTCTGTATTGTATTTAAAAGGCGTAAAGCCAGCACCCACAGGACAAAATCAGAATTAACAACAACAACTTTAAACCTTTCGCAAAATGTATTAAGATCGACTAGGGGGAAAGTTAAAGAGGAACAAGATCGCAATGGGGGCTTGAATGACTCAATGCAAAACGAGGAAATTTACGTTAAAGCCTTAGTTAATAAAATCGACGAAATGTTAGCTGAATCATCACCGAGAGATACATTTAAATCTAATCAGATAAATTTTAATGTTAATGAATCTAATCAGATAGACAACACGATTATAAATTCGTCAGAGTTTACAACGACGCCTAGCGTGTGCGGATACAATAAAACAAGCTATACAGACACTGATATTAAGAGTATCAGTAATTTTTCTAATGAAGAATATACTAGCCCTTACGAAGGAATACTTACGAAACTGAAATTGAAACAGCTTAAACTAGAAGAATCGAGTCTTTTGAAAAGGAAAGAAATTATTGAGAAAGAAATGAATAGACCGCCAAAATCTAAATGGTATGAGAGTAAAGGAATTGATTTTCATGTTGAATCTCGGCTAAACAGCTCAAGACTATCAAAAAGCCTTGACAGTGGCACAACAAATAATTCTACATTGTTGGCTTATTCTCAAGACTTTATTTAGATTTTTTAATGACAAGCAGTATCATCTCTATGTGCTATACTCGAGAAGCAGGTAGATAAAATAATTGGCAAAGGTAGTATCAGCTGCCTTCTACAAGTTATATTGCAAGGCCAATGCCAGTTTCATCTTGATAGCAGCAACATTTACAGAGATCTAGGTAAAGAATTATTAAATTTTAGATAACTATATGCAGAATTAAACGTTTACATCAGCAAAAATTAATTTTTTGGTAGTAAATGATAATTTGACAACTAAAATCATTCTACTGTATACTGAAGTTCGATGATTGGTTAATCCGTTAAATTGCCGTTTCATTCAGAATTAGTTATCTCGATATCAAGTACATAACCATATTTATGCAACTACATTATGCCATTTCATTTATTATAGCTTTATCAAGTAGATATAGACATCAATTTTATATAATTCACTGTATAGCAACTTCGATATAGAATATTCTATCACATTACTATGTGTTATGTGATGAAGATTCTTGTTTTTGTATTTTAACCATAATATACTCCATTTTCTCTGTAAAAGGCTCGATAAAATTAGTTAAAGTTATACCTTTTTATTCTTATCGCACAGATGGTACGTTCTGTACATGTAATTAAATTGCACTATTGAATCTCTGATAGCAATAGTAGGTTATAAATTTATACATTTATGCAATTCATGTTATGAAAAGCTATAATCAGTTATTATATGTACGTATTCTAATTTGGTCAAACATAGCTTCAAATACTAATCTATATGATAAAATTCTACATGAAGCTGATACTGGAGAACACTATAATTATATAGAATGTTATTATTGAAAATCTTATTCAGTATTTGTTATATTATCCGTTTACATAATGGTGCTGAGCATGCTAACGATGCAGAACACTGAACAATAAAAGACATGGAAAAAGTATTTTGAATATCGACGTAAAAGCTATAATTTCCTGACAAATGCTATTTAAGCCATAGATCTGCTTTCTTGATCCATAACCAATTCATTAAGACATTGTTAATGCTTCAATTACAAATGCTGCTTATGGAAGCCCGTGATTCTCCTTTATTTTGTTAAAATTTAAAACGTTCGATGTGAAATTTATTAAATTTGGACGAGGTTGTACCTGTAAAATAATTTAAATTTCTTCTCTAAATCATAAAGTATATACAACAACATGAGTGGTTATAACCATAGATTCATTATGATTTATTAATAAATACAATGTCGCGTAAGACAATTTCTCATGAAAATTTAATATGCCTTTCATTGTATCAGAAAAAGAATCTGTTGCGGATCATTCTGCGATACACATTACCTAGAGTCTTATGATTTCTGTCTATCCATTAGAAATTTGATGGTCCAGACAAAGTATAACTGTAAACTAGCTTTTTTAGATGGTAACAAAACAAATAAAAACCCATTGCTTTCAATTTAGCGGCCATCAAGTATACGTTTTCGCTTCACACAGAGTTGAGAAAAAATCTTACAGACACCAAAATAGTAGTATATTTATATGAGTTACTAGGTCTACCGCAGAAGTCCCTGCTCGGTTCTACAATGTAACAAACAATAGCCAACTATAATCAATTGATCTATTTTAATATTTATTATTATCTGCGAGTGACTAACATACGAATATTTTATTTATTAAATGATTTTGACGTCGTAATATTAATGTTGTTCTATGCAATTAATCGAGACAGTAGACTGTAAAGTGATTGGATAGCTGATAATCATATTGTTTCTAGTCATGTTTACAATATTGAAACTTTTTGACTTCGATTTAAAGCTTTATCGTTCAATTTTTTTACAATACTTCGGATGTTGAAGATAGTTAAAATAGAGTTTTTAATTTATAGGTCTTAATATTCACGCTCACACTTACCTATTTTGAGGTAAATTAATGTATAGATCTTAGATAAGCTAAAATTTATTAATAATTATAATTGTAAAGTTTTATATCTAACTTTTAAAATAACTCAACTGCAAAATGCATACTTTAGGAATTTTCAACTGAGTCGGTTGCAATGGCAAAAGTTCGAAATTGTTTTATACCTCTTACCTTCTTTTCCTTACGCGCCAATATATGGCTATTTTTGATATTATTACAGAACTTATTGCTTAATCTAATGGTCCATTTATAAATATTACAGTAGTTTGGTCACTGTTAAGAGGATAGAACCAATAGTGCTAACAGTGCTAGATTTCTATAATGTATAATACTTTTAAATATTTCCTTCAAGTTACCAAAGTATTTGTAAATCATTCGTGAGCATTTTAATTTTAGGCTATTATAATTGCACAAGTAATAAGGCTTTTAATAATAAACCATTTTTATATTCCGTTGTTAATAGTGAATTAAACTATTTACTTACAGATCTTCTACACAACAGAGCTACACATGCCGAAACGAAATTATTAAATCACATTCAGGTCTCCTATTTGTCATTTACTATTCATTTTTCCTATCTACAAACTGCGCTTTAAAGTTATCAGTCATCATGTACCTTTCAATTTGGAAAATTATGGTTATTATTCTGAATGTCTCTCATCAGTTAGTGGGTAAGTGAAGATAATTTAAAATGCTACATTGAGCGTTACACATGATTGACAAAGATGTTAATTTGAAACAGTAGCACTATTTGAATATCATAGTCATTCAGTTTCATTTTATGGATCGATCATTTATAGTCAAAACGTTATGAAAAGTTCGATCAATTTTTAGAACTTTTAGTACTTATACCATCTGAAATATTTTAATATTATCCTTTTAAATATTGCATATTCAGCAACATCGAATAGCTGCAACCCGTTTTGTTCGTGTACAAAGGAAAAAATTCAGTGCTCAAATTATCAGCTACAAACAATTCCTGATATTGACATCGCTAAAGCAAATATTGCATCCATGTAAGTACCTCACTTTAATAGCATGATTTTGTACAGATATGAGAATTCTTAAGTTATTATAATAGGTGGATAATGTAGAAGTAGGTTGAAACAAGTAATATTATGAAAATATGAGATGATCTTAGTTTACATTAGATTTAGATTAAATTCTCTACGATAATCTCTCTTTGATCTTACCAGTGGTAAAGTAATAAATTGATATTGAAAATTTTTTGATTTCATTGGCCGTTATCCTGTCACATTTTTCGTTTATCAACTTCAACGCTACATATGTTCTTATCGCATTTGGGATAAATATTCGAAAACTTCACGAAAGATCAGTATTATTTTAGGCTAATTAATAATCATCCCCTTAAAAGCAACCTTGTTGTATTAAACAGACACACTTGGTAAAGTTCATAGTTTTCTCTTTTTAATTATCCTTCCATAGATGCCACTCAAATTTCATAATCAATCACTGACAAATTCATCATTGAAAGATTTATTTTAGCAGATTTTAAAGACTGGGAAATATCTTTCAAAATAATGCATTAATACTGTCTGATAACATTTTTACTTTAAAATCTCTACCATAGCAAAGTTTATTTCCAGATATAGGTGTACAAAGTCATCACAACGTTATATTTTTCACCGAAAAATATGTATCGCTGCAGTAAATGAAATATTTTAGATGTCATTAAGAATATATTATTATAACAAATTCTCTCCGAAGGGCTTAAACAACTTAATGAGCACAGATCTTATCAAGTTGAATTAAAATTTCATATTTAATTCAAGCCTATCACATTGACTGATGCTGTTGATATTAAGTTATGTAAGCAAAATACTTACAGAAGTGTAACTAGACTAATCTGTTCATAGTTAATTTACACTGAAAAATGTCGAGTTAATTTGAAAAATTTGACCTTTCTACTTAAGCTACCTTTCGTTTGCTTAAAATTAATCCATGATGAAATCCATAACTGTTCACGATACTTCAGATTAGAATTTAAATCATTGATCGATGCTATGGCAGCTATACACTACATATTTTAAATCATATCTAAGAGCAATAAATGAATGAATCATCAACTAGGATGCTTTAATTCGTAATCATCAATCCTAGATATCGATTTAATTTATTTATTTCATAGCTAAAACGTTTGCATATGGCGGTTAAGCGAAATTATCCAATAGATATCGCTACGTTTGCAATGGCTCAATTCTTCCATTCTATCTGTATTACTTGTATCTAATACGCACACTATACGCTATTTTGGTTAAGATTAAGGAAATTTCCAGAAGCTGCGTTGAAGAATAGTACAGTTAAAGATGTAAATAGCCTTAAGTAAAAGCTATTCACGAAGGAATTCATTTCTTATCTAGCCCAAGTTCTACTAAAATCATACCAAGTAATTTTAAGATTCAAGTATCCAAAGCTTATTAGTAGAGGAGTGGGAATGATTATGATATTGTTAATTGTGTTGTATCAAACTGATGTGAGGTTAGAAGTTTTTATTCTAAGAAAATTTCCGCCAGAGATAATATGAATAACCTTGTAAAAACTTGATATGGTATTTTATGAGTATCATATGAACCATGGAAAAGAGTCCAATCTAAAATCTAGATTTACTCTTGTATATCCTGTACGAGTAAAAAAATATTTTTAATTCTTTTTATTAATTATTGTTCACATTTAATGGTCACAATATCCTTCAATCCATTATTCAAGACCTGCCCAAGTTAGCCTTTATGTTTTATTGACATATTTCTATGATATACTAAATTCAATGGAAATGTCATATTTAAAGTATTTTAGTTCCATTTTTAAAGATTGATTTAAAAAAAGGTTTCAGGAAGATGTTGAAAATAATGGTTAAAAGGATATTTAAGACTACAAAATCTGATATGAATCGCTATCTTTTTACGCTTGTATATCCTTCTTAGTAAAGATAACATTGAGAAGAAATATGTAAGCACTCATTGTTTTTGCATAGGTTGATTTATTTCGGTATATAGAAGCAAGGCAATTTTATTTATTGTTACATCAATCTAAATCGAAATTTATTGCCATCTGTTTCATTGTTACTACTTATAATTTCACAATTATGTGATAACAAGACGAGTTTAAATGAAAAATAATTTTGCAATCAAAGAGAATGACGACATTTCCTATTCTTTTGATCACATAACTAATTCGTCTCTGTTCTTATTAATAAGCGCTAATAATAACATAAGAAATAACCACCTACTCAGGGAAGGTGAATTTGCGTTGTAAAAAGAAGATCAAGATTATCTTAAAAAACTTTTGGGCTAAGAATTACATTTATTATTCCGAGTAGAAATACAGGGGCTAGGCGACAAAAGTAAAATTTTAACAATTTTATTATTAAAACATTTTGATTCTAATTTATCAATATGTAAATACTAAAATGTTACCATTAGGCTTTAAACTATATTAATTCTAGGTACTCTGATTATTATTACCTCACGGAATGCGAACACAGTAAATAACTGATACCGTACTAAAAGATTTTCCTTCGATTTTATTTTCAACCTTACTTACAAATATCAAATTTATGCGAGCCAGTCTCAAAACTACAACAAAAAAATCATAATGCAATTGAATAGGTGCAAATTGCTATGATGTAAAAGTGAGCTTAGCATTACAACCTCTTTCAACTACTACAAACACGCTGATGATCCTAATATTTTAGAAAATCGAGGGCTTAAAGCTTACTAGTAAAACTCTCACATTTATCATCAATGTTACTAAAGCGATTTATAGATTTAAAATAAAACAATTAATATTATTAACCAATATACACTGCCCTAACTGTTACCGGTATATAACTAGTTAGATTGATATTTAAAACTTTTTCGATAGTAGCCACAAGCGACAGAAATTTATTTAGAGTTATGCAGCGTCTATATTAATTCATCACAGATTTAATTGCTGTCATATGAGTTGTATCTATTTATAACTTTATCAATCACTGAAAATATTTTTGTAAAATCAATCAAGTAGAAATAAATTAGATTACATCTAATGTCATTTAGATTCAAATCCATTTTCTTTAATTTGTTGCTTGTGTCCACATGTAGGATTATTTACCGCGTTTCTATTGTTCCATTAGCATAAAAATATTCTTGTGATACCTACCGTATAGATATCTATTTCATTGAAGCTGTAAAAAGTTTAAAACTATAAGAAGCAGCATACGTACTGTCCTTACCGTAGACGTCTAGAACTTTACGTAAAAGGATGAAAACGTCATGAAAAATTATAAAATTCGTTCATTAGATAAAATTTAGGCCTGTACCAACAAAATTAAAAAAAGATAAGTTAAGATGAGTGAGACAGTGATGGTATTTATGCTAATTAATAAATAACCAGTATGAAAATCATTCTGCTAAATTAATGTGTTAAGATTAATTTTCGTAAGCGATGATCAAATGATAACACTGGTGAAATAATTAAAACGACTAAGGCGACATCGCGAAGTGACTTTTGTAAATTACTTATCTTATTTTCGATAGTAAACATAATTTGGTATTCATTGATACCACCGTTATCTACTAAGTTTTTATAGTTTTATAGTATCATCTATGTAGTAACAATTAATATTTATTCACATTTACTTTAAATCAGTAGAATTTTTTATTAAGGATTGGCTTAGTTTCATCACAGTGGGGCGTATAATTTACCATAGCCTTCTGACTAGGCGAAGATTGCCAGTATTTATAGTCGTACTGTTGGTAAATGTAAGAGAGGGAATTTCTGACAGTAGGCTCGAGGTTTTTAACTTACTAGACTTAGTTAGATTTCTTTGTATAAATTTCCATTTGTAATAGGCGATGATTTTGTTTATTTTAAAATAATTTAAAAAGAGACTTCATCTGGAGATACAGAATGAACATTTTAAATGATTAGACATGCATATAACCTTTTACTTTCCTTGCTTCATAACGAAATGCTCAATTATTAAAATTCTTAACACTTACGAGTGTTCAGCTCTAAGTAGAAATAGGCACAGTAATTCTAACTGAGACGATATTGCACTGAGTTGTTAATTGGAAATCAAATTAAATTCAGACTTTTCAAATTTAAGTTTCGTAAGCAAGGTATCTGCTATTACTGATACTTGCTTTTTAGGTTTACCACTGGCAATATCAAGAATACTGCCCATAAGAATTAGTGATACTGTACTGAAAGAATTTTATCTTTACTAGAAAACTTTTAGTAGGACAACTGATTATGAATCACGTGGCTTTGTTAGCGACTCTTACATACGTTAAACAAACATTCGTTGTTAACGCAGTGCTATTTGAATTTGAATTTTAAGAAGTGGAAGCGGATACAGTCACTATTATAATAAATATTCAAGTAACTCTAGCTGAATTATCAAATTCAAAATTTCCAACCACTTTAAGGTTACAAATCAATATTTGTAATCGCTTTTATTTCCATCCAACTTTCCTCATAAAATTTTCTTACTTCATGTTTGTCTCCATCGTTCATCTAGGGGTTTGCCTTTAAATAGCTTTAACAACAATCGATAGCAATTACCAATAAATTAATTCCTGATTAGTCATGATGCGTCTTTCATGATATTGATTACATTACTTTACAAACAATTTGTAGGAAATGCAACCAGTACGTAATATTTTCTTAAACTTTAAATTTTATACTTTAAATTTTATAGATTAATAGTTATCTAATTCTTTTTAATTAACATTAATAAAGGATTAAAAGGAGTTTTTCATAAGGTAAATTTTTATGCTAGCTACATCTAAATCCAGATGATATAATTAATATTCACATTTACTATAAGTCGAAAGTTAAAAAATATTTTAAATGACAAAGGCCGAGAATTATTTATAATTATTGTGACGTACTGTCGATATGTCTACTCCAGTCAGTAATAATTATGTGTTATGTCATTACCATATTACGCAAATGAAATGATTTAATGATACCGCTTACAATGTATAGAAAAAATTCTCGTCTAATATAATTTTGCTTCCTTAATTGAGCTTTCCAATGGCACTAAAGAAGAGAGATTTTTTTTAATTTCAATATGGAAAGCACTAGTTCATAACATAACAAGAGCAGATGTGACCCGCGTCTTCATAAAAGACATTACCATTTAAATATCGGATCATACCTAAAACATAATTATCGCGTTGCATCGAAATAAAAAATAAGATAGATGAGGTTGATAATATAAAAATATAGCGTTAGAGAAAATACAGTTGCTACTACTTTAATGCAACTTAATGTTCAGTTATGGCAATATTATAACTTGGTATATTCTAATTTATATCGATACAGTCCGAAGCCATATTATAGAACTAGATAATCTATAGAATTCAGGTATTATATACCATTAGATACATTTCCACATACTGCAGATTATTCTATTTTAAATTATTGCTTCGCTTGTATATGTCTTGGCCTTCTCTACAATTATAGTTCATGGGGATACTATAACTATGCACCCAGAAATAACTATGCCAATTTAAATAGTTAATGATAGAATACGTACTTGTACGCATATGATTCTACTGCCAAGTTTCCTTGAATAATTAATTTTTCAACTGAATAGCTGTGAGGAAACGAATATCTTTTGAATGGGAAGTTTACTTTCCATACATCAAATTTTGCCTAAAAAATCGCCAATTCGGAATTGCTTAAAAATATTTTATAACAAAGATTATGATTACTTACAGTAATGATTCTTCCATCATTTGCTACACAGGATAGTGAATCGCTTTTAAGACAAGATATTGTTATTACTGTTGTGCTCGAGGCAAATTTCCTCCGTTACAAACATTTTAAAACTTAAATTAAACATTCTCGTATATGTCAAATCACAATGACTTTTACTGTTCAAACATCTTCAGCTATACAGAGGGTAGTATACATATAAACAAGTACAATAGTTACTGACATTACCTCTTAAAGTTTGGCTTTTATGAAGCTAAGAAAATTATCAATACTTTTTCATACGCAACACTAGTTCACTAAAATTCTTGAATAAGTTAAACTTCAATGCTGATAACTCCAAGTGTATAATTTTCTTTATTGCATCATACATAATACGACGATAAATAGGTCCTAATGAGTAGAGTATAAATAATAAAATAATTTTAGAGGTATGCAAACTTTCTAGCAGGAAATGTCATGCAACAGAATATAAATCTATTTAGATACGTCCGACTACTAAAATACATAGCTTATATGCTCCATGATATAATAATTCCGTGATACGCTATCAAAAATAGTTTCAATTAGCATTTAAATTATAATTATAGACAAAAAGTAGACCGTGGGTCTTTATTTATATACTTCGCATCACGAAATAAATACTCAGAATTTTTACTAAATGAAGAACTGCGTCGCGAATTACAAGTAGATAATCCGATTTCGAGAATAGATATTATCTATTGATATTGTAAAGCATTAAGTTCTGAAGGTAATAACAATTCAAATTAAAGCTAATTTTGTTCTCCGTATCCGTACACTCAAGGATTGAAATGATTATAATGTGTTATTATTACACAATATGAAAGAATAACATATAATTGACGTTGGCATTGACTTAAGAATAATAAACTACAACAAAAATGAGATTTAATACATGAAGTAAATGAATTGCGCAGCGACTTCGTTCAATGAGCCATTCATAACGTCAAGGATAGTTGGTTTACTGTAAAATTATCTTCTGTTACCCTATAGTAAAGATACCATAAGATTAAAATTAGTTCATCGTATTTAGTTTACTGCCTTATTAGCGCATATTTCGCTCATAAATAATTTTAATTTACAGAAAACGCAAACAGCATAAGTTTTATTTTATCTCAAAGATACTCTGTAGTTTTTATTAATTAATTTATCCGCAAAATCATATTCAAATATCATTACCTATTCTGATAACTGTGAAAAGAGGTATTGGTTTTTAATTTTCTCTATCACTGATAATTGTTTCGTAAGTAACAGAGTAAAAACTGTAAATCTTTGATTACCTGAAACCTAATCACTTATTTATTTTAAAACAAACGGAGTCTTATTAATATTATCTATTCTAATTATATTCTTAGGTCTATCGTAGATGCAAATCTTATTACATTAAGATCTAATAGCTTTGCTAGCTATGCAAATCTAGTAAACCTGTAAGGCTGATTTTCAATTTTAATTTAATGTTAAAAATGTGATTATAGATGATCTTTATAGCTAGTAGATTTATATTTTATCCAAAATATGTTTTAAAAATTTAATGATATTTGTTGCAGTACTATAGTCGATAGTAAAATACGAAGTTTGCAAGATTACGGATTTTCAAATTTAAGCCATCTTATTAATTTGTAAGTCATTGTATTAATCATCTCATAAGGTAATCATTCACGTTATAGCGTATTTACACATTTTCAATTAAATATAGATAAAGTTATGGTTAGTTGTGCTAAGTCACTATATAACTGCCAAATAATATAATTTATATGACTACACCCCAGGGATCTTACCTATAATGAATTGGATAGCTTGAAATCCCCGGAAACATTCTACGGATTAGAAAATTTGCGAACATTGTAAGCTGTCACTCATTCACATCTTTTATTGATGTCGGCATAATTTATTTGGCTTGTTACTAAAGGCAGGTATTTCTTGATGTACATTTATAATTAGGAAAATTGTATTTAATCGAATTCACTCCGTGGATTATGGCGTCTTTGCAGCTCTGAAAAGTTTAACATCTTTGTAAGTAGCATTAGAACTATTTAAAAATAATTATATCTATTTGTAGAAACTACTAATACCTATAATACCATCAGAATCTGCCTTGTAAAAGGGTTACTTGCAGCTGATTAATGCCTTCAGAAGGCGCTTACTGAATTTGATTGAACAGTCCTCAATGATGATTAGTTGAAAGACTGTTTATTCGCGAGACTGTTAGCGAATTATAACGATATTAATGCTAAAGCTGAGTCAATTCTTGATTTTAAGAAAGTTAGAGGAATAATTCTGAATAGACTTCAACATAGTTATCGCTTGCAAATACTCTAATTGATTTAAGAAACATTTTAGGATCATTTTAGTACGTTGTACAAACTGAAGTTACCTTAGGTGTAAAGCTCGGTTTATGTGTGGTAATTCAGGTATCGATAATCATAATATACGGTAAGAAATTTAAATAGTTTTGGCCTTTATCAACAAACTTTCTCCAACGATTTCACCTTACTTCTGCATATTCATTTCTGCACATGATATTTCAAAGTATAGCAGTCTAGATATTAATGACTAAAGTAGAAAAAATTTCTTCATTAGCCGAGATATTAATTGGGTATATTTCCGAAGATAATTTAAGCATATAAGTGTTAGAATATAACAGCAGGAATAAAACTACTATGCGAATTGCGGTTGATAGTACTCGATTTGATAAAATATCGCAGGAGCATGTCAGGCAATCATATTGCAAGCCTAGATCGGATACATTTCCACGGGTTAAGCAATCTAGCCGATTTGTAAGTGATAAATTTTGTTAGCTCTGTTATTAATATAAAGAAAAACCTAATAGGAAGTTCTATATCATCTTAGCACATTTTCTATTTTGTAGGCGCCTATCTGGTAATCAGTTAACAACAATTCCATCAAGCGCTTTTATTAATCTACCGAATCTGGAGCTAATGTAAGATTTTCTCTTTTACTTAACTAATCATTTAAATCAGTTTTAGTTTTTCTAATATAAACCAGTAAACAATTCGCTTGTAAGAATATCTAATAATCATGTCATAATAATTTTTCCAATATTACGATAATTTGCTATAACACAGATTAATTGTTATGATCTGTCTGCTAATTCATAACCTGTACTTGTTTCTATTATTTAGTTTTTTAGCTTTTAACTTTATCGAAAATCTGAACGAAAAAACGTTTGATAATCTTGGGAAACTTCAATTCTTGTTAGTCTAGAATTTGACTTTGCAGTTTATTTTGCAATATTTGGCTGAGGTAGATCCAGTCTTAAGATTAATTAGCTCTCGTAAATATTTTTCATCTTCGACAGGCAATTGGGAGCCAACCGAATAAAAAGATGCAATCATAAAGTATTTTCGACTTTGCGAACATTACAGATATTGTAAGCTAGCAATAATTAAAATCAAAATTTGTAATTGAAAAAGATGCGATAAATACCATGGTTCATTTTTCAGGGATTTATCCGTTAATCAATTATCCTTTGTTGAAGATTATTGCTTTAAAGACATGACTTCTTTATATGGAGTGTATGTATTTAACGTTTTGATAATACCTACCATCTTAAGTTTTACCGGTAGTAGTAATAACAATAATTGTTCATATTGATAATGAACTAAATTTTAATGTCTTCGCATACAATCAATGTAATGTATGCATTATTCATGAATCGATGTTATCGAGCAAAATGCTTATATCTCGAACAAAACTTCCTACTAGTCAAATTACATATTATAACAAATGTAGGCTTACAATAATAACTATTGTGCCTATCTTTTTAAAAAGCCAAAATATCCAATCAGAGCAATCTATACAATGCTGTATGTTATGTCCTTTAAATTCTAAATAAGAAGATAAAATTTCAAGCTTCCGAAGTTGTAATTACTGTCATGAAATGGATTAAGTGGTTTTTAAAGTTAAATGACGGATTGAAGCAATTGCAACTGAAACAATTATCACTCACTATAATAATTTCAGATCGTTAGCTAAAAATCAACTTAAAACAATTGGCTCCAATTCATTTTATGGCTTGAGAAATTTAGTAGAAATGTAAGAGCTAATTATATCAATTAAGAAGAAAATTTAAGTTGTATTGAAACGTCATAAAGTGTCCAATGTTTTCTACAGGTTTCTAGATGCCAATCAAATCCAAGATATTCACCCTAATGCTTTCAGACACCTTAATCGAATCAAATTAATGTAATATACTTTATGTTTAATGAGCAGTATCTTTATTGCATTTATACATCAACAAACCTATTTAAGTATGCAACTTTGACAGAATGCTACAGGATAACCGACTGCAGACGATCGAGGACAATTACTTTTCCAATTTGAGTACATTGAAAGAACTGTAAGGGATTAAGATGAAACTACTATTACTACCAAATATATATATATACCTTTACAAAAAAGTACAAGCTAGTGAACTAATGATATCTCTTACCATTTAGTTACTTACAAAGAAACAGGATTGAAACGATAAGCGATCAATCATTTACGGGATTATACAGCCTAAATATAATGTATTATGAAAAAATTTTTCCTTTATTAATATATAACGTTTTACGGCATTTAAATTTTTAAAGAGCTTTAAATATTAGTTCTTATACTTATCAAAGTATTATAAATATCATAAAGCATTCTTGAATTATCCTTCAGAAATATTTCCAGCAATCCAATACATCGGATTGCTAGCCAAGCTTTAAATGATTTACATAATTTAACGATACTGTAAGTTAAAGCACTTATTACACTTTTAGGCTATTAAAATAAATACAAAATAGGATATCTTTATTACTAGTACTAGAAATTCCTTAGACTATTTTATAAACAGTAAAACTTAAAAGTTAACTTAAAATTCTATTAACTATTAACCAAGCATAATTTAATTGATTAATTGATACAATGGAGCAAAATTATATATTTTATCGTCTTTATTTGTCAGTCTTCAAGTTATAGTAAATCTGCTAATCTTTAATGAATAACTACACAGACATAGTTTAGAATTATATCATATTGTAGTTGATTAGAATTGTTGTAGTTGCAACGTATAACAATTATATTACTGTCCTAACATATGGCTCTAATATAACTTTAGGAGACTCAAAGCGATTTCCTTAGATGCCATTCCATATGGTTTATTCCGGTCTACATTCAATTTAGCAACTTTGTTAGTTGTTTTCCAACTTATTTAAATTAAATTGCGTCACTTTAGTAGTATCATCCTAGGAAAAATTCAATTGTTAGCTTATAATTGATATATGATTTACTTACACAGCTGTTAGATCTATAGTAACCACACTTTATTGATAGGGACTTGACAAACAGCGGCATAAAACGCCTTGGAAGCAACAATTTCAACAATTTATTTCATTTACAGTCTATGTAAGATTTTGATGACCTTATAATATTATACAGATAATACTATAATAAATATTGTATACTAAGTATGAATAATATAAAGTGTAAGTAATTTAAGTATATCCTCCTGAAAAAAATTCGGTATACGTATTTTATCCTATAGGGATTTATCCTCAAATGGAATAGGTTATATACCCCCATACGCTTTTAATGTTTCAGATCCAAGCCATGTCAATCGATTGTAAGTATCTAAGCAGTAATTTTACGCAGAATAGAAGCATCAATTGGTATTATGGTTTGAAATGCTAAACGATGCGGTCCAAAAATTCCCCGATTAAAATGATATTTCTTCTATGTTTCAGCTTTTCTGTTCGCTCTTCTGAGTTACTAATTTAGCTAGCCTTATATTGATAGTAAAGCGATGTCAGCTGCTATATCACCCTCTCATTTTATTTAGTGACCTGAAATATTTTACCTTATTCTAAGATAAAATACTTCGATAACAAAAGTTTTACTAGATTTATTCTGAATTATATAATCAAATTTGTACTAATATGCATCAATTATTGATACTTAGGCAATTACAAAACAATTTTATCTCCGTTCTTGATCGACATGCTTTTGATGGGTTATATTCACTACAAACTTTGTAAGTAAAGTTTATATATAGTGAATACGTCCATACCTGTCATTACATCTGCTTAAATTTTATAGTTTGTTCCTCTTGAACATGATTTATTTACATGAGTATTCAAGCGAGAGTTTACAATTCCGGAAATTGTCGAAGCATTAAAATTATAGCACATCAGATATCCAATTTATCTAATCAATTTAAACATGATATCAAAGATATAATTTCTATAGTCTATATTTAATAATAGGAATAGAAGCTTAGATCGTTAGAAACGACAGTAGAAGAAATAACAAAAATCCTCCATACGGCTGTCAAAATTTGTAGTTTATTAGTGTCACAAAACAGCTTTGCAACAAGATAACGCAATATACGATCAATAAGTCAATTCCTTGAACCTCGTATCAAGGAACGATATCTGTACTATCACGAACACTTTTGTTCTACTAGCAGACTACACTAAGACTTTAACGCCTCGTATTTTACGTTAAACACTAAGTTGGAGAAATTATCTTTATTTCACGATATACTGCATTTATATACTACTCCTCAATAGTTCATGAGTCATAGTTAATACAATTAATATTGGAATCATTTACTGAATTAGGTATTAATTTTAGCTACTGCTCCCTTAATGCAGACAACAGTATTTACGAATATTGACATATAATGACTAATACAGAATAGTCAGATTACGATATGTCCTATCACGGAACATTTCCATGATAATTTACTGTCTACCATAAGTATATTACAATCACAATGATTCGAACTGTAAGTAGATGATTTGCATTCCCTATTATAACTATTAATTTCAGTATGTGTATAAGTATCACTGTCATAAAAAGTCAGTGCTATATTAAAACACAGTATATCCAAATTAGAAGTTAACTAAATAAGGATAGTCTAACAGAATTATCCTAACATAGTTATTTCTACTGTAATACAGTATTTAACACTGTAACAATTAGTAATACAAAAATACAGTTTTAGTCAAAGATATTTCCGAATATATAAATATGTTGGATTATAATTTAGCAGTAGTATTCCTGTTCTTTAAGCAATAGGATTGTTCAAAGAAATATAATCAATATTTATCAGTTAAGGAAGATTATATGTATATAGGAAATTTTTCTATCGTAATTTTAAATGCTTGGTTACGGATATGTGATGTTAAAAACCTGATAATGATTTACAAATTTGCATAAGAAATGAAATGTAGCTTTATGTTTGAAGTTAATTAGCATACAACAAGCGATATTTGTTTTTATGACTAATGAATTTCATATCATGTAATATCAGATGTTTAGAAAGAAATAAGCTCCTGCGAATTCTTGATGGAACGTTTTCATCACTGACTTCACTAAAAGTCTGTAAGTGCATAATACAAGATC
>NW_002060947.1:4890386-5001478 GCF_000150275.1 Trichoplax adhaerens
GTTGTTAATAATTGTGAAATATAACTGTATTTGAAAATGTTTTATCTCTCGGTATTTTATTTTATGTTAAGTTGGTTGGATGGCAATAAGATACAATCTCTTTATGAAATTAATTTGCGAAATTTTCCATCGTTTCAATATCTGTAAGTCATATTGTAGTACATCGTAATGGAACTTGTAATACCATTTACCGCAACTGAAATTATTTTAGCTCCTGTCTTATTAGTAGCATATAAATACAGTCAAAGTTGATTAAATGCATGAAATTAGCTACAAAATCAGTTATCGAACGAGACCAAAATGTTTAAGAAATCTAGACAGTTTACTGCTACGGTAACCTACAGAGTGCAGACCTAAAATAACTCTTTAAAGTTGTTATTTTAGTAAAGTATTCTGTCACATTTTCCTAAATTACAGTGGTTTATCAAGAAACTCATTATCAGATGCAGAAAACACACACAATAGTTGGGTTTTAACCTCAAGTCGAATCCTTTACGTGTAAGTTAATTATATTTGCAAATTTCTTGTATAACAAGCCAATCACAATGATTGGCGAATCTAATAATTATCGGTGTTCTTAACACGGATTTCATTTGATGTTTAACCCCATTCTTTAATATAGTGATTTGTCAAATAATGCTTTAAACCAAATGCTATATTTAGTTGGAATCGAACACGATCAAATTAAGATGTTGTAAGTATCGTACTCGTATTTTTCACTAATTGAAATTACAGTATATTTTGATTATGTCGATAAAGACTCTTACGAAATTGGCAATTACAGCCTTAAAAAACGATTTAAAAGAACTATCGTACTGTATTTAATTAATATTGTGAAATTTAAGTCAGTTCATTAAGATAGGCACTTTAATTTATCATGGTTACATATAGAAATGTAATTAGACAGATTTTTAATTATTCATATAAAGTATATGCCTTGTAGTAATTCATAGTTGCTGATATTAAGCAGATAAATTATCACTACTACTAAATGTAGTGAAGTCTTTAATAATCAATATATGTTTATGGCAATTTACCGCTTTTTTTCGTATAGCCTCCTATTTCCAACTTAAATTTCTATAATTTATTAATAATTAAGTACGATTTAATTTTATATTTACACAGAAATTTGTCTGGGAATTACCTTACTTCTGAGTCGCAAATCGACTTGCATCGATATAAATCGCTGGTTCAGCTGTAAGATTTTACGATCACTATCAAATTTATAATTACGACAAAGGACTTCATGAATGATCTAACTAAAATAAATTTTTAATGCATACTATAGAGATTTATCTAATAACAGAATTAGTGAGATGACAGTTTCTTGGTTTGGTGGTTTACCAACTTTCTTGAGGCCATTAGCAAGCTTGTACGCTAGCTAAATCACACTAGTATAGCTGACGTGTAGAACTTCAATCAATAATAGTCCTTTGACTCTTTTTTAACAACGTAAAATTAAAATGCTGTTAATATTACGATTTCCATAGATACATCAATAACAATCATTTGGAACATATTCATACTTCGGCCTTTCAAGCATTGCAAAATCTTTCAACTTTAATGCTGGACTTTAATTCTTTAAGCGATTTAACATTCCTGTCCAAATTGAACAATTTACACACACTGTATGATTTTATATCATATACTTTCGTAGCATTAAATTAAAAATAATCATCTCTGAAGTTAATCACAATAAAATTAAGTTCTAGCTATTCTAATATAAATTCTTTGTTCATTTTAAACAAAGTTATCTCTAATTCAACAGTTCTATTCGCAATAATTATCTATCAAGTATAAAATTGGAATCATCCTGGAATTTTTCTAAATTGAAAATACTGTTAGTATACAACCTTTGTTTACCTTACAAGAATGTTACGATTACAATGGTAAAAAGTCTAAGGTAGCATATTCTATTCATAAATAATGTGTTTAGGAATTTAGCTAACAATTACATCGACACTCTTTACAATGGCACATTTGCACCTGCTACAAACCTAACGATTTTGTAAGTTTCAACTGTATGGCGAAGTTTTTATAACAAATACGATAGTAATTTACTTATCATCCGAGGCTATTCTATGTTTCAATAAATTACGTAGTAATAAATCGGTAATATTTTGGATACGATTCTAGACATTGTTACAGGTGAAAGTTATTGGAATTGCGTATTAATATAAATAATTACGTCGATATTAATATTAGAACCCTATCAGGAAATCTTATTCACTCCATTTCTGAATTCGCTTTCAAAGATCTAACAAAATTAACGGAATTGTAAGTTGATCTGATAGTTCTATGTCTTAATTTAAAGTTATTGCTTGTTTGCGAGATCTTAAAGTAATGAAAATTATAGCTAAAGGCAATAATTTCGATTTTCCCGAAAGTAAATTCTACGTGATTTTTTAGGGCTAGCTGGTATAATCTGTATTGCATAATTGTTACCGTAGTGATTAACTTGTTTAATCACTATAACTAATCAATTTATGAAATTCAAACATTGTCCAATTTGATTTACTTTAGTAATATTTAAAAAATATTTGATGTAATATTACTCATTGCCTATAATTAATGCAGCAATCTATTTGTATATGCTATGCTGTCTTGCTACTTGATTGAATACAATTGCTCTTAAAATTTGAAAGGAAAAGTTATAAATCTGTTGATGCAAACTATTCTGTGATTATCTTCGAATAGAAGCTCTTTCATGCTTTGATCTTCAATCTCTACTTTAGATATTTAGCAAACAATCGACTCAAAAATATCGAAAGGTTCCTACGAAATGATTTTAGATGTTTGAATACGCTGTAAGTTGATTTAGTTAGGACTGATGGTCACATATAATTGTTTCGGATCGATTAGTTATTGTTGAAGAAAGTTTAGTTACTTTAATAGTGTTCTATGTCTTTAACTTCGTTTTGTTTAAAAGCTAACTATTATTCAGATTTCAGTTTAGTTGCTTTCATTTCTTTAATTGTCGAATTTGAATGTAGCTGTTTGATTATAATTATGTTATTAATATTCTGCATACAGCAACTTTAGTACTTCATACCTATCGGTTAGTCTTTATTTTCTACATTCAAATTCCGATTTTAGATTAAGCAATAGTAATCAATTTTAATATTACTTTTACTATTACTTGTCTTGGAGGTTATAAGATGTATAATTTTGAAACTATTATTATTAGTGATGTTTCTTCAAATCAGATCCAGTTTATTTCGTCAGAGGCTATGCATAATTTGCCGCAACTTCAAAGATTGTAAGTAAAGTCTTAGATAATCAAACTACTAAATAGATCATATTAATAAGGAATTCTGGTTTAATGTTACTCTTACAACACAATTTGTTACTAGCGAGTAACGTAACACTTAATATCTTACCTATAATCTCCCGGTTTACAGATTATTACCTAGTTGTTTTAAGTGTCTTTAAAAATTTACTGTAACATTGAGCAGATATACGCTTACGTCTACTTCGAATTAATATTCAGATTCAAGCAAGTCACATTTTAAGTAAAATACAGATATAAAATTGTTATGTATACTATATGTGAACTTAAGGTATTACTCGTAATTGATATCAGTATTCAAGCATTTTATCAATGAGATATTAAACTGAAAGCTATTACTTTAATCCTAGAATTCTAGATCATAATCTATTGACTGCAATACCATCTAGCGCTATTGGAAAGCTGATCAGTCTGGCACTAATGTAGGTGTTAATATCATAGCATAATAGATTTCATATAATATCGTTATATTGAAATATACATGTCTGTGTGATACGGCTGCTTATAGTATAGTAATGTTTATAATATTTGTAACGAATTATTTACAGATCTATCAATAATAATCGGTTGAACAATCTAACATGTAAAGGCTTTTCCAAGAGTATAGTTGAAATGTAAGTCATTCCACTTATTATTAATTAATTCTTAATTTAGGCTTCAATTAGTGAGAAAAACCAAAATTACGAAGATCTTTGATCTTCAATGTAAAGAATGTAACTTTAATATTAATTTAAGGTCTTAGATTCATATTGTAACTTTGGAGATTTTTAAAAGTAACTTTACAGTAACTTAGAGATACTTACCTTAGAAGATATAGATTACTATAGAAATGCAGTTTATTTAGAGTAGATATCAGAATAAGATTTTATACTTTTAGGAAGCATATTTTGATTTGAAACTGAAATGGACCTGCTAGACTATTTACAGTATATAAATATATGTACGTTTGAATACTTCAGTAATTTTATAATTTTCGGCATCATTTCACTAGTACAGCATATCCGTATATTCGTATGAGATACGTTTGATAAATATAGCCACCAATAATACACATAATGCTAGTATCCCAGAAATTTTATAGAATATTTTCCACAAATTCTTTATACTACATCCATTAGTTCTTTATATGTAGTATAATCTAAACTGCTAAACGTTACTACTATGTAATTACTTATATACCACTAGTATATCTAACAATTAAAGTTTGGGATTATTTATAATTCTATCCACATTTTTGATCTACTAATTGTAAAGGCAAGTTAGCCATAACCAGATTGAAAGTATTGATGCAAGCTGTAATGAAACATTCAAAAGATTAAGGAAAATGTATGAACACAATTACTTACTAATTATATTCTATCCTTATCACTTAAAATTTGTGGAAATTTGAAAAAGTGATAGTTTTGTATTAAATCGGATGCATCAAGATTTATTTAACTGATCTTTCAATTTGCCGTGGTTTTAGAGACGTTAGTTTTAATAAAATGGAAGCTCGTGGTATTAACATATATGATCAAATACTAAGCAAACTGGCGGCATACCCTAGAGTTGTGTGAGTAGTTTCCATTAAATCCAAGTAAATTATTTAAGTCGTGCTACGTGACTATCCTGGTGTATGCATTCGTTACATGGTAAATTTTTTAATCTTTATAGAATTAAGTAGTAGAACGTAAAATTTGTATTTACATCGGCGTGCGTAAGCTCGATGTGAGCATACTTCCCTTGCCCTTCCTCTTTTACAGTTTCACTAACAGAATATTGTTACAGTGTTATACACGGTAATATCGAGATTATAGTAGAAACATCTATGTTAGGATGATTTTGTTGATTTACTCTTATATGAAGAGTCTCTAATTTAGATATGTGATATTTAAATATAGCATTAACTTTTATGGTGATATATACAGCCTACTGAAATTAGCAGTTTAATTAGGGAATCGAGAATAATCTTCTTACAATTCAAATCACTGTGATTTGTAATTTACTTATGGTACATTATAGATTATCGTAGAAATGTTCCGTGATAGGACATATTGTAATCTGACAATTTTGTATTAATCATTCGATGCGTATGTTCGTAAATACTATTGTTTCATTATGTTGCAGTAGATAAAATTAGCTTTTGATTCATTATCAGGTTTCAACGTTAACATTACTCACTAGGATGTCTTTGCTATTGTAAAAGAGTATACAAATGCGATAAATCGTATAATAAAATTAGCTCTTATGATTGGTGTTTAACGTAAGATACGAGGCGTCTAAGTCTTTTTGAGTCTACTAGTATAGGAAAAGTGTTCATGAAAGAGTACATACTGCTCCCTGATACATGGTTCAATGAATCGACTGATTAATCGTGCATTATGTTATCTTGTTGCAAAGCTGTTTTGTAACAAATATCCATAATTATTTTCTAAATAAAGGTTACTTTTTTTCTTAGAAATATTGCTGGAAATGACCTTCATGACATTCCAGTCGATTATTTCAGATTGAATTTATTTCTGCGATCCATGTGAGGATAGCTCGTTACTTAATTGACGGATATTTACAATTCATAATCTTACTTGTGTCATCTTTCACATAATGTTATACTTCATAAAGCAGTTGTAACTTATTAAATCTATAATTTCTTTTCGCGTAATCTTGCACCGATTCATCTCTTATTCCGAAATTTTAGTGATATCAGCTACAATCCATTAACCTTAGAGAAAATAGTCCAAATCGTTCAAGCATTATTCATCTCGCAAGACTGTCTCGAAAATTCGCAATTATTCCAATGCGGATACTCTATGTAATGTTTCGTTATTATTACATTCATAGCAGAATTTTACAGATCAAAAATATTTTAAATCAACCTTGTCTTTCAACTGTAGCAAACTTGCCGGCATCAATCTTACAATGATTCCAAATTCCATTTTTTCACACATTAATGGCTACATTTCAGAATTGTAAGTATGTCTTCAAGCCCTATATTTGTACGTATTTCACTGACCAGTTGAAACTATAATGATTAGTGCGATAATTTTCTGGGTAGTATCATTTTTGCAATTAAAATCGAAGAAAGTTCTTTACAACATTTTACGTGATAGAGAATATACCGCAGCTGGTTCGATATGTTATTTGATGTATTATAAACAATCCAGATAGTGAGATTATTAAAATAAAATTTAAAATGCTACAATTTACAAGTCATAAAAGTATATCATCGTGATCTCCAATAGAATGGATTTATGGCTTTATGTTAGTTTTAAGATTAGAGTAATCTTCGTAAATGCAATTAGGTAAATTAATTATGGCTACATCGATGAAATTAAGACAAAAAATTATTGTTAAACTCTATGAATAGATTATTTGTGATAATTTAATTGATGGATAGAAATATTATTATCTACATTAGGAACCTTAACGACAATAATTTAACCTCTATGGATGGATCGGATATCTTCCAAAACTATGATGATAACCTAAAAGAACTGTAATAATAAGTTTGAAATAGATTAAAGTTCTTATCCTCTAATAGTATTTCATGAGAACTTTTAAAATTTTTTAATTTTGCAAGACAACTAGCTAACAATAATATCAAGAATTTTACGAATTATAAGCGTGTGGAATTTCGAAGTTTGCATACTTTGTAAGATTTTCTAAAATGAATAGGTTTAAATTGTAACTAAAGCTACAAAAATACAACTTTTGCAATGCTTGTTTATTTATTAATAATTTAATCCATTTAATTGATAAGCATTGATCTAAAATATGCATAAGGTGTCCTATATACGCGTATATTTTATTTTATTATATTACTTCACTAATTTTATTAACTCATTTGAAATGTTAATTAACTATTATTTGATCTTTTCATAGGAATATTTCCGATAATTTGATAACAACCGATCTGTTAATGGAAGTTTTATCAATTTGCCCAAATTTAAACCAACTGTAAATCTATTAAGATATATCTTTAAAATTTAAATAATACGCTCAGAGTGATACCTTATTTGAAAGATTCTTATAAAAACCGCAAATATTGACTTTTAACTGATTTCGTTATGTTGATAATATTCTAGTTACGTCAGTAATAATAATATTAGAACGTTAAAGGATCGATTTTTTGAACAAGTACCACATTTGCAATTATTGTAAGTCATAAATTAAAACTTGTTATGCTTGATTTGCTTCAATTATTATGGCAAAAGTTTGTTAATATTTGCAATAACGTACAGTAGCTGGCATCCTCATTGCTATTTTATTAAATTAATGATTAATTTTTATAGATCTATCGCAAACAATCCCTTACTAAATATTTCATCGGAATCGTTTTTTGGTCCAGCTCAACTCAGTAGCATGTAAGGCAAAGTACTCACTTTGGCTATATTTCCTTTAAATTTAGAAAATTTAACCAATGATATATTATTTCGAAAGATTTACGATAATTCAAAAGGCAACAGCTTAAGATTAGAAGGCAGCAAAAGTAAAATTTTTCGGCTGAGTACCCTATAATATAAACTGACTGACATATGTGTTATAGTAATCAATACCACAGTTCGATATTCGTATTATTACTACAAACGAATGATACCGCTTTAAGGTTGCATTTATTCTTAGACAGAATATGATTACAGTATCATGAATTTAAAGACCACAAATATGAGTAAAGTATACTCGTATACTGTTATTCTGAAGGCATATTCGATCTTCTAAAAGAATTACATAATTTTATTTATAACGGAAATAATATTACATCATAGATTGAGGTAGACCATTAAAAGTCTCGTCTTACGTGATGATAATAAATGAACTTATGAATTTTTAATTGCTAGATTTTGTAATATTGATATCTATTTAAGAGCAGTGAATTGATGATTGGCTTTATATCATTTATGCATTAATTGTTTAGTACCGAACTTCCTTTCACTATCCTTGACTGTCAATAGCCCGAATTTTCTTAGTTTAACTGCATATTATTATTATGTGGCATAAATCAGCATAGATTTCTTATAATATTGTTTTCATTGGGTACTTTAATACGAGCCAATCCGATATGCTCTGTCGGCTTAAAGCTAACTAATTCTAAGGGTGTTAATTGAGTACAAATACGGTACTATTTCTGCAATTTCTTTATTAAGTACGCCTAAATGATATTTTCTTCGTACCAACTTTCAATTTCTTTGTAGATTTACAGATTTCACTGATCGATAACAATTTATTATTCACATTTTATGCTAATAGATTTTCTACCAGGGATTATCTTTGCTGCATTGTACCTGCGAAAGTTACACATTGTATACCATTACCTGATCAAGATTCTCTATCGACATGCAATAATATCTTACCTCATTTTACTTTGCAATTATTCGTTTGGATTATTGGTATTGCAGCATTAATTGGTAGTATTATGGTCCTGATACGTAATCATTGCTTTTATAGCAATCGCAGTAACCGAAAACGTGTTCCCGTTTTGTTAATATCAAATCTAGCGGTAGTCGATTTACTTATGGCATTATACTTATTAATAATCGCTATTGCTGATCAGTATTACCGGGGATTTTATGGCTCACGAACAGAAAAGTGGTTAACTAGTATTCCGTGCTACTTTGCTTGTTTCTTAGTATCATTATCAAGTTTAATGTCAGTTTACACCATCGGTTTCATTTGTCTTGATCGTTATATTCATATTGGTGTGCCATTCGCTCAAAAATTTTTAACAATGCAAACAGCTCAAATAGCTTTAGGTATCGGCTGGCTATTTAGCATTATATTTGTCATTATTCCAGTTGCTAACAGTGTGGGCAAGTACGGTGATCAACGCATTTATAAATACAGCAGTGTGTGTGTACCAAGTAATGTAGAGAATTTAAACTATCGGAAATGGTTAGCAACATTCACTTTGTTAACCTTAATCATATGGATTATGACTGCTACCATTTATATTTTGTTCTTGATATCATTGAAAACTTCCAGAAAGTTATCTAATCGGAATATTGATCGAGGAGAGAAACGTTTAACATTGCGAATTTTATTAATTGTAGTAACAAATTTTTCATCATGGATGCCATATTATATCTTAATAGTTCAATTTCTTTGGACCGGATGGTTTAATATTTATGCATTACAATTTATTGCTATCTTTGCATTACCTCTTAACGCGGCACTGAACCCATACCTATATACATTTACTAATCCAGCTGTGACATACTGCTATCCTTGGCTACAATCTAAATTTAGGCGATTTCTACGACCATTAGTTACCGCTATAGGCCATATTTTTTCACGTAATCATAAATCTAAAATGTCATCAAGCACAGAAGTTAAATTATCGTCAAAGGTAATTTTTCAATCTTCCGGCATCTATCAAACCAATCAGATAGAAACTACCACTACTTTTACGACTGCAACTGTAGCTAATGATTTATAGTTATATTAGTAAACTATAATAGCTAAATAGCAAAGAAAATTTATTTTGTAGCACACGATTACCCAATAATCCAATGCATGCTATCAAATAAAGCAGATTAATTTTATACTTTGCTTCGAATATCTGTATGCTAGTAGGACTCTCATGTATTCAATGTCTTTACTACTTATTGCTTGTTATATGTTAATGATATATAAATAATAAAATTCAACAGTTTATTCTTGACATAAGCTAAAAGTGAAGCATTCAGAGTTCGGTTAAGAAATGATTTAAAGAATTGCTGCACTTAAATTAGGATGATTTCCAAAACTCTACTCAAATTTGTAGACCTTAGTCATATTAGAAAACACTAATCAATTATTTTAAAATTATATAAGTGAATTATATCATAGTATGCAAGTTACAGATACTATAATGCGTAACTATGGTATGTTGAAATTACTAAACTCTACACACTATAATCGTCATAGTGACCATCGTTGGACTCTCATGTAGCAATGTGCGTAATGTATAAAGTTATGATTACGATCTTAGTATAGCTTTATGGATTATTCTACATATAATTAAAACGACATTATATAGTTACGCATCTTGTATTGCATACAATAGCCATACTAATTTTTGTTGTTATTAGTTAACATTAAACCTTTCATAGCTGTGGCACTCTGATAAAGCTATGCATCATTTGATAATTGGGGTATTTTCTACGTAATATAATGCACGTCTTGATTACGATTACTTATTGTAACTATAACTCAAATATAGATCGTATCTGTGCAGCAATATCATTATAGTTATATGCAGTAGGCCTACCGTGTATATAAATTGATAGACTTGTATAGCAATCTGGCGCGTAATTAGTACATTTCGGTTAGCATTACTAAATGTCCTTTCAGTTATTTTCTCGTATAGAGATATATAATGAATCATTCAATAGTTCCTCAAATGCGTATTGCCATAAAACATTTTAATCATTACTTTTACAGTAAATATAACCGTTTAATGTATCAATCATCAATTCTTCAATATAGACAAACTATCTATTGCTGTGAACAGAAAATTATCGATAAGATATATTGCTATATAATGACGCTATCATCGTTTATGCTACACATACAACTGTGCGATATAATAAATATATCATCATCAATTTTTCAATACACACTGCTATAGAAAATTACCGATAAGACATGTTGCTATGTAATGACTCAATCATCATTTATGCTACACATAAAACTGTGCGATATAAGATATCATCATCAATTTTGCAATACACTTTGCTATCTAGTTTCGGAACCAGATCTTCCCTAATATGCTCTGCTGTATATAGTATTTCAATCATCGCTTGACTAATGCATACAACTAAAGTATATAGTGCCTCAGTCAACATTTCTCCAATGGATGTTGCTATGTAGTATCTCAATCATCACTTCTGTCGTCTATACTACTGTACAATAAATGTAGCTATCTAGTGTCGCAGCTACAGTAATGATACCGTACTATATATAGTGTTTTAGTCTTCGATGATTTTTGAATTGATGCAGGGATATTGCACACATATAATGTTTCAATCATCACTCCTGCTACTTTTGAAGATACATGCCACAAAATAGCTTTGCAACAAGATAACGTAATGTACGATCAATAAGTCAATTCCTTGAACCACATATCAAGGAACGATATCCGCAATATCAGAAACACTTTTTGCTTTACTAGCAGACTACACAAAGACTTAGACGCCTCGTATTTTACGTTAAACACTAGTTGGAGAATCCACTTTATTACACTATATACTGCATTTATATACTACTCCTCAATAGTTCATGAGTCGTAGTTAATACAATTAACATTGGAATCATTTACTGAATTAGGTATTAATTTTATTTTAGCTACTGCTCCCCTAATGCAGACAGCAGTATTTACAAACGTAGACATGTGATGACTAATACAGAATAGTCAGATTACGATATGTCCTATCACGGACCATTTCCATGATAATTTACAATCTACCGTAAGTAAATTACAATCACAATGATTCGAACTGTAAGTAGATAATTTGCATTCCCTATTATAACTATTAATTCAGTATGTGTATAAGTGTCACTGTCATAAAAAGTCAGTGCTATATTAAAACACAGTATATCCAAATTAGAAGTTAACTAAATAAGGATAGTCTAACAGGATTATCCTAACATAGATATTTCTACTCTAATACAGTATATAACACTGTAACAATACAGTATACGTATAATTTATCAATCATCAACTCTCAATTCCTTTATAGAGTATAATATTATATATGCGCAATAGCAATCATCTCGACTCTGATACGTTTAACTATTTATTGTAGCAAATTCAGCGCTTCTCTTATTGATACGCTATCATTGTCGCATTTTATGATTATTCTTAATTCGATATAGCTGTAGCTGTTCCCTACATTATATTGCAGTCATCTTATTCCGTATGAATAATTAACCAATTATAATTGTTAGTAATCTTCTTATTAAGCTGGATTAATTTTCGAAAAGTAGCCAGAGATTGAACGTTGCTTACTTTGTGCGCTCTCTATTTATCCATGTATTCGTACTACAGGATCATATTCAATCTATTATTATTAGTATTATTGGAACGATTCATAATATAATTGTAATGGAAAGTGTAAAGACTAATCAGAATCTGTATGTTCTTGAAACTGCAAGCTGTAAAATCACCTCAATTTTATTCTCTAAGCTGTTCATAGACAGTAGATATTTATGATTAAAAATATATGCCCCGTTTTCATATTTATCGTGAAAGCGTGCGAACGCATGAAGTTTATGTTGTTACAATGTATAAATTTATTATTATCGTTATTAATTTTATACATACATATATACAAAACCAGCTTGATGTTACTGCAAATAAGCGCCATATAACCTTGTACACCATGGATACGAAAATGCTGCTATGTCAAAAACAGCTAATAAAGTTACAACAACCTTTAGAATGTTCATACCATTTACGTGCTTTGAATAAAATAATGAAACGGATGTATATTTTTAAGAAAGTCTTACTACAAATCTTATATTTAAAATATTACAAAAATTAAACTAATTACATTATCTTTACAATAGAAACATCTATCCTGCATATCAAAAATACTGCATGAAACCGGGTAATAAGATTACATATGTATGAATATAGAGTGAGACCCTATATTACGATATGTGTATTATATATATATACAATTTAAATATCTTGTATGAAAATAGGAAAATATTTTTCACTTTATACCGTGTAATTTGATGCATATTATGATGCCGTCACTACTTATAAGAAAGTAATATTGCTAATAAACTTAAAAAGCAAACAATAATTATATTGTTCACAATGTATTAGCAATACAATTG
This sequence comes from Trichoplax adhaerens, assembly GCF_000150275.1. NCBI lineage: Eukaryota > Metazoa > Placozoa > Uniplacotomia > Trichoplacea > Trichoplacidae > Trichoplax > Trichoplax adhaerens. The sequence goes on from NW_002060947.1 coordinate 4,903,474, forward strand.
ATAATGTAGACGATGTTCAAATTTTTCTAATAACAGTTATGACTTGCGTTTGAAATGTAATATCGTGTTGAAAGATATATTTTGTCGATATAAAAATTAAAGTACTGTTTTTTTAGTATCGTCTACAATAGCCGTTGGATGGATGTTAACCGTAGCTAAAAATATCTATTTGTTATCAAGAATTATATTTCACTAATAAGATAACGAATACAAAGTATGAAAAAATTGTTACTTATACGTTGATAGCATCAGCTGACTCAGGCATTGATGGTGTTCGTTGTGATGATCTCATGCTAGTCATTTCCATTTGTACAGGATTTGGACGGAAACTGTTGCTATGCTGCCGATGGTGGATATGACGATCCTTCATGTTATCGACTGGATTAACAGTGGTTTGCATGCGGGATTTATCTTTATTATACGTGCTCATTACTGACGTCTTCGGTTTTGATCTCGAACAATCTGTGGCATTAATACCGTTTACATTACGTGACAGTCGAGAGTTTGAGTACTGATTACGATCAACTCTTGAAGGAATTGAGGAAAAAGTATCATCTTTACTATCAAAGTTGTCTTCAAGGCATGATTCATTACTTTCATAATAAGGTTGATTATATCCAGCTGAACTATACATGCCTTTAGGATAATTTCCATCATGCCTAGTGATCATAGATTGATCTGAATCAATGTCACTATGGCTATGAACTGAAGGATTTCCAAGTCCCATAGTCGATGATGCTCTATTGGAATTATTATTATGCGAGATTGAATCCAATGAATGACCGTAATATTCGTTACTTGGATTAATTGATGAATGATTGGATGCTTCTGATAATTCTTCATCACTGTCTTTAAAATGTTGTTCAGTTAAAGGTTGATTTCTAATTGAATTACTTAACCTATTCGATGTGGGACGATAGTTTTTGTGATAGCTAGAACGATGTGGATGCATATGATCTTGGTGTTGCATTGATAGTGGCCGATGATGATTGTTAATATCGCGACTACTATCCGTTATAATTCCGCTTAGGTCTATTTGACTATCCATTGTCGATATCGGTGATGCTATATTAGTCGATGATGGAGGTAAAGGTGACATCATATGTGAAAGATTATTTGAATGAATCAGTGATTGATAGGCATCCGAGTTGTAATTTATCCTTGGAGGATTAGGGCTACTCGATTCAGTCTTTGGAGACTTTTTATCTTTTAAACTTAACTTATGACCGCCTTTGAGATCAATATCTTCGATATTGTCCGTATCAGTTTTTGTTGAAGCGATATCGTCCACTATATCCTTAACTGAATTATAATTAGGTTCAAATTTGCTGGGGTTAAAATCACCCTGCAATAACTCTTTCTTGCTAATCATGTCATTAGTGTATTCATAATGCCATTTTCGTGGTTTTGTAGTTGACTTTATTGATGTGCCACCATCGTCGTCATAATCATTTTCTTCTAAACTATCAATAGCTAGGCTTGTCGTGCTAAAATCTAAATCTTGACCATCAAATTCACCACCTCCTTCAATAGTAAAATTATGAGTACTTCCAAGGTGTGGCAAACAACTTCTTAAATCAGCATCGGAATTATTTAATATTTGCCTACCAATATCTTCCAAATAATTAGGATTATTACCTAAAGGTAAGTTGATGTTATCTTGGCTATGATAGACTGTGTTTAAATCAGCAGGCAAACTTCGATGCATATCTGGTAAGCCGGTTTCTTCATCATAATCGGGTTCATTATCGATATCATGCAAGTGGCTTTCAGATGAACCTCGACCACTTGAAGATGAATCATTATTATAGCTTGCTCTATGTACTTGTGTTAATCCTCTTTCCAGTTGGCTACAATCAGAGCCATCTTGTGCAGCAGTATTATCGTGTCCTCGTAGATTCTGAGGACTATAGTTACTACTTTGAATCCCCTGATTATCGATGACGTTTGTGAAAGGTCCTTGAAGTGACTGATTCTTTCTTTTATTCCAATATTTTACTTTAATAACGATAAGCACAATAATTAGCATTGATACCAATAGGGCTACTCCTAAAGCTATGATAATGATTAATGTCTCTTGAGACATATTTGTCGGACACTTGATACACGTAGCATTTATCTGGATGTCTACTTTTGTGATATCATAAATTGTTGAATTAAAACTTGGTCCAGCTCTAATGTACATGCGCTGGTCACTTTGTGGATATTCTCCAGTTCGATTCAGTATAATTTGTCCAGAAGTAGAATTTAGCAAGTAACCGATACGGTCACTTGTTGGCATAAAAAAATAATAAATTTCACTACCTCGACCAGCATCGAAGTCATGAGCAATTACTTTTCCCACGATATCTCCATTTGAAAAATTAGATAGCACATGAAATAGATACGATGACTGTTCAAATTTGGGTGGAAATTCATTTTCTCCTGTAATTGTAACAATGACTGGCACAATCGCTCGATTAGGTGGAACGTAATTATCTTCAGCTTCAACTTGGAAGTAATATTTTTCTTGTTTTTCTGTATCTACTTCTTTTGCTAGTGCAATAATACCGGTTAATGAATGAATTTGAAAATAAGTGTCATCTGATGGATGTGATGGATTGGCGATCAATTTATAGGTTATTTTATCCGCAGTAGAACTATTGGCATCGATAGTCATCACCGTTGATCCAATTCGGCTATTTTCCGCAATACTTCCAAAATATTGTTGTTGACTAAATCTTGGTGCTTGTGGGCTTTTAGATATCGTGATGGTCACTAATGTTGTACTGTTTCTTGTACCAATAGCTGCGCCATCGCTAGCTAATATTGTTAAATTATAGACACCAATATCTTGCTGATTTAGGATTCGACTAACAGTAACAATTCCTGTCGTTGGTTGTATTTGAAAGAGTTTTTTGTTATTACCAGAGATAATAGAATACTTAACTTGACCATTTGCTCCGTGATCTTGATCATTGGCATGCAATTTAATAACAATGTCAGTCTTGTTAGCATCTAAGGTAACCAGTGCTTGATATTGGCTAACATTAAATTTTGGAGCGTGGCTATTTGCGTCATCCAAATAAATTTCAGCTGTAACATAACCTGATTGTGGTACTGTACCTTGATCTCGTGCTTGTAAGGTTAGTACAAATAAGCGGTCGTTTTGACCGTTAACATTTAACCGTTTTATATTTTTAATTATACCTGATATATTATTCATTTCAAATAATCCATAATTATTACCAGAAATAATGCTATATGTGATAATAGAATTACGCCGTGAACGATCTAGATCAGTAGCATGAACTTGTAATATTTCAGTTCCAATAGGTACATTTTCTGGTACATGTTGTATGTATTTATTTTTATCAAACACAGGTGCTTTATCATTGACATCAGTAATTTGTATACGAACAGGCACTAATGCAATTAATTGAGGAAAGCCATTATCACGTGCTGTAATTACTAATTGGATGATTGGCATGTTAGGATTATATTCAATAGTTCGATCGGTATAAATCGTTCCTGTTGTTGAATTAATATAAAATTGATTTGTAGACGTGATTTCAATGGAGTAAACTATTCTGCTATTGTCACCAGAATCTTGATCGGTAGCATGGACAGTTACAACAGGCTGATGAGGTGGTGAAAATTCTTGTAAAGTTGCTTCATAAGTTGGTTTATCAAACACTGGTGCATTATCATTGTAATCCAAAACATTAACAATGAGTATTGTTTGCGCTTTCTGTATTTGATCCGTTGCTTGTACAATAAGTTCATAGCTGGTAATTCTTTCGTAATCTAAGCGTCTGGCTAAAGTTATTAAGCCGCGAAATGAATCGATGCTAAACGTATCATTACCATTGCCATTCGGCTTAAAGCTATAAGTTATATTGGATCGTACATCAGAGTCCGACGCTGTGACAAGGGTAATAATAGTTCCAACTTGTGTATTTTCAGAGATGTTGACTGGTGGAACATAATGAAATAATGGTGGACTATCATTCATATCAATCACGGAAATCCTAACTGAACAGGTACTGTAGAGCGTTGTATCGTTATAGTCATAAGCTTTTACAATTAAATCGAACGATGGATATTTTTCGTAATCTAAATTTTTCATCGTATATAACTGGCCACTACGTTCAGAAATGCCAAACGTCTGACCTAAATTCCCAGCAACGATCTCGTAACGGATTAAAGCAAATTCATTAGAATCACGATCAGTGGCGACTATCGGATAAATAGCCATACCGGCTCGTGTAGATTCATCGATAGTTAAATGATAATACTCATGCTTAAATCGTGGCCGATTATCGTTAACATCGGTTAAATTAATTTGCAAGGTTAGATACCCATTAACAATGGATGGCGAATTAATACTAGCCACAATAATTAAATTAAAAGATTTGTTAATTTCATAATCAAGTTGCTTGCTATCAGCAACCGTAACATCCCCTGTAATAGCATTAATTGCAAACGCATTACCAGTATTGCCACTAGTAATACTATACGTTACGCTATTGCTGTTCACATTACTAGTTTGAACTTTAGTGATAAAAGTACTGCTTGGAGAATTTTCTGGTACAGTTGTGCTTATAACGTTGGGATTAAATTGTGGTTTGTTAAGTGCAAAATTGCCAACATTAACTTCAACGTAGCCTGTACCACGTAGTGCAGGATTACCGTGATCGGTTGCAATTAATCTTAACGTATATCGATAATTAGGCCTATCACCAAGTGAAGCAATAGTTTTAATAACTCCAGTGGATGAATTAATTGAAAATCTTGAAGTTGATACATCAAATGAGTAACTAATTTGACCATTCGAACCAAAATCATTGTCAATTGCCTGTACGCTTATAATGGAAGTTTGTGGGCTAGTTGATGACGAAATGTTAACCACATAAGGAACTTGAGTAAAGGTAGGTATAACGTCGTTAATATCAGTAACTCTGACATCAACACTAACTATTGCTGTTCGAATTCCAAATGGTGACATATCGCTAGCATTGACCAGAAAATTATAGCTAAATCGTGAAAAAACATAAAATGCAGATATGAGTCAACGCTTAACATATAAAGCAAATATATAGAATTAAAATAAGACTAAAGTGATCTCTGTTGACTGTCGACCTAATACTAATGTTTCATACTAAAGACCATTTTTACATCAGAAAATTTTCCTTCTTATATAATTCTAATCCTATCATATCGTATTAGCGTTATAGGTCATAAAGTGAAATTACAGTGCAGATACTATTTTCTTTCTAAAAATTGGTCATTTACTCGTATAAAGAATAAGTAGCAATTGCATAACAGACAGGTATCCTCAGATCACAGAGAAAGTTTCATTAAAGCTAAGAAAAGACTATTGTCTAGGTTTATCAATCACGGCATATTATCTAGCTTACGAAGAACTATTTAATAGCTGACCATAAAATTTAAATATTTAAGTCGGGTAAGGTAGATAAAGAAAGTAAAAGAATTTATTTCTATTTATGCTGGCTGACCTTGCTATAGTTTCTCGATCTAATCTTGCAGCGGTTGCAATGCGCCCAGTAACAGGATTAATGGTAAATGCTTTATGGACATTATCGGTACCAATAATTGAATAACGTATAATTTGGTTTGGTCCACTATCGGCATCGGTAGCGTAGACAGTGGTAACCGTTGTATTTATGGCTACGGATTCAGCAATAGATGCGCTGTATCTTGTCTGATTAAATTTAGGATCATGGTCATTTTGATCAGTAACAATAACAGTAACTTTGGTTGTAGAATTTAGAGATGGACTACCGTTATCTTTAGCCATGACAGTTAATTGATACTGAGCGATACGTTCACGATTTAAAGATTTAGTTGTTGACAACTCGCCAGTTTGAGGATTGATTAAAAAACTGTTATCCACATTACCAGATACGATACTATACGTAATTCGACTATTGCTATCTTTATCCTTATCGACGGCGATAATACGATCCACTTTTGTGGGTGGAAAATTTTCAGGAATATAAAAAGTATGGCTTTGATTGCTGAATTGCGGTGGATTATCATTAATATCTAAGACTGTGATAACAACTTGTGTTGAGCTATATTTCGACGGTAATGCATTATCATGAGCATCAACAGTCAAAATGTATTGTGGATGTTGTTCACGATCCAAATATTTTGCAGTTGTAATACGACCAGCCTGACTATCGATCTTGAATGTATCATTAGCAATACCGGATGGTATACTGTAAGTAATTTTACCATATTTACCAGTATCTCGATCATAAGCAGCTACGCTTGCAATAAATGTATTTAATGGAACATTCTCGTTAATAGATGCTGTATAGATTGTTTTATTAAAGGTAGGTGCATGATCATTGACATCAACAACGTAAACTGTTAATTTCATGTAAGAGGATCTCCTTGGAATACCTTTGTCGGTAGCCGAAATATTAAGTGCATATTGCTTCTTACGTTCATAATCTAATTTGGAAGCAATGGATAATACACCATTATCAACGTCAAGAGCAAATTTACCCTCATTATCGCCTTCTACGATGTGATATTCGATGTTGTTATTTTGACGTGAATCATCATCGACAGCTATAATTTGTGCAATAGTTGTACCAACACTTTCGTCTTCGTTGACAGCTTGAATATGACTTGTGCCGATAAATCGTGGCGCATTATCATTTTGATCAGCTACCCATATTACAACATTAACTAAGCTAGTTTTCCTTTCAGAAATATTGACTGCTTGATCAGTAGCACTCGCAATAAGGTCATACTTGTAAACATTTTCATGATCAATAGCAGCAGCAGTATAAATGCAACCAGTAGTAGCATTCATGATGAAATGGCCGGTAACTGGTAAAACATTAACTATACCATAGCGAACTTTACCATTTTGGCCTAAATCTTTATCACTGGCATTAACGCAATTGACTTTAGAACCTAAAGGAGAATTTTCGGTTATACCAAAGTAGTAAGCACTTCGATCAAATGCTGGAGCATTATCGTTGACATTGATAATTTGTATGGTAACTTCTACTACATCAGGTCTTGTATTTTTAATAGCATGACCTCGAACGTGATTTGTAGCCTAAAGGAGAAAAAAATAGTTTTTTTATATTTTTATAAACATAAGTAATGAACTAAAAATGTTATAGCGCTTTTATGTTTAACGTTGAACTGATACATGTTGCATAAATGAAAAGTATAATGAAGTTATTACAAGCTTTATATGATTTAGTAGTCGTAACGATCACGTATGTAGAAAAAAAATTTGATCATAGTAAGTAAATTCTTTCTTCAGGAGCCTCATAAAAATTGATAATATGAAAAGACTAGAGCTTAAGTTTTCTAATTTAATAGTAATATAATAACGACTATCTTCGAAGATGAAAATTGTGAAGAAGGATATTTACAATTTATCTCAATTAAATCACGTCTAAAACTCGAAATTACGCAATGGTAGTAAAACTTACCTCAACTAGCAGAGTATAACGTTGAATTAATTCATAATTTAATGGCTTAAGATTGATGATCTTTCCGTTCTCCCGGTCAATCATAAATGTATTCCCAACATTGCCACTTTGAATCAAATAAGAAATCTTACTAGCACTAACGTCAGCATCAGTAGCTTTAACTGTAACAATGGTAGTATTTAATGGGATATTTTCCTTAATTGCAATAGTAATTTCTTGCTTTGTAAAGGTAGGAATATTATCATCCACATCGGTAACATTTACTTGAACAGTACACCAATCCATTTTAGCGGTTGCGCCTTCATCGGTTGCAGTCACATTAAGTCTATAATATTGCCGTTTCTCAGCATCTAACGGACCATGGGTAGTAATTCTTCCAGTAGTTGCATTAATTATAAATGCGTTATTCGGATTGCCGTCAAGAATGGCATAAACAATTGATCCGCTTTTACCGATATCTTTGTCACTTGCTTGAACTTGTACAATCAATGTTCCAATTTCGACATTTTCAACAATACTGACAGGATAATTATGCTTTGCAAACACTGGTAGATAATTGTTAACCTCGCCAACATTAATGATAACTTCTGTGGTTGCATTACGAGGAGTAATTCCTTGATCTCGTGCTATTACGGTTAAATTAAAAATTGATTGTACAGTACGATCAAGTAATGTCTTAGTTGTAATGATACCGGTTACTGGATTGATGGAAAAATTAGTGGAGCTACCAGGTGCGCTAGCTTGCAAAAATTGATACGTAAGTTGAGCATTGAGACCAGTATCATCATCACGAGCATCAACATGTCCGACCCATGTGCCAATCGGTTGGCCTTGACTAACGCCAAAATTATAACTTATTTGTTGAAATTGAGGGCTATGATCGTTTTCATCCAAGACATGTATATCTAACGTTAAGATTGCTTGTCGTGGAGGATGGCCAGCATCTTGAGTTTTAACGAAAAGTGTATACGAAGATCGATTTTCATAATCTAACGATTTTTTGATGGTAATTCTGCCAGTGGTAGTATTAATATCGAAATGATTATTTTGTGTTACATTAACAAATGAGTATGATAACTGGCTATTTGTACCAGCGTCAGGATCAGTCGCTTTTACTTGATAAACTAATGTACCGGCGGTACTTGCTTCGCTAATATTGACACTAACGTGTGATTGTTTAAACTGTGGAGCATTATCATTATTATCTAAAATTTGAATCGTTAATAACATCCACGATAGAAATTTATCTTGGCTACGATCAGTGGCAGTAATATTGAGTGTTATAATATTCACCAATTCACGATCTAACGACTGCATTAAGGTAATATTACCATTTCGACTATCAATAGCAAAAGAATTGAAAAAATTCTCGACTATACCATAGGTAATTTGACCATTTTGGCCAGAATCTTTGTCATGAGCGATAGCCTGATATATAACAGTACCGATTGTCGTATTCTCGAATAGTTGAATAGCTTGATTTGATTTGTCAAATTGTGGATAGTTATCATTGATATCATTGACTTGAACTTGCGCTTGTGTTTGTCCAACAAGTGGTGGTAATCCACTATCTTTGGCATTAATTGTTAGTGTCAATTGAGATACTGTTTCACGATCGATTGCTTTCTGTGTTGTAATATAGCCAGTTTGATTAATCTGAAGTAAGTGTTGTGGATCGCCTTGGCTAATCGAATATCGTATTTGGCCAGTGGTACCTTGTTCACTAGTTTTTGCACTGACAATACCAACAATACTACCGATTGGTTGATTTTCCGTGATTGTAAAATTATATAACGGATAATCAAATACAGGCGGTTGTTCATATGGACCTACAATACTAATGCTAACATTGGCAGACTGATTGGATTGCAAGTTACCATTATCGATTGCTTGAACCAATAATACAGTGTAGTTTATTTGTGTATGGTTAATCTTACGTTCTAAGAAAATTTGACCAGTAGTCGAATTCAGTCGAAAATGATCATCCAGGGGCGGTAGAAATTGATAGCGAATAATTGCATTATTACCTTGATCTTGATCGCTTGCACTAAGTGTACAGATTAATTGACCAATGGGTGCAATATCACGTAGGTTGATATTATAATGCAAAGGATTAAATATAGGCCGATTATCGTTAATATCATTGACTTGAATACGCACTTCAACTTGAGCACTTCGACCACCTTGATCTTGCGCTACCACATAAAATGTATAATTATTGATAGTTTCTCGATCCAATAATTGCACTGTACGTATAACACCATCGCTTTTACCGACAGTAAATACTGAGCTGCCTTGAAGTTGGCTCATAGAATAAGTGACTTGGTTGTCAACAGTGTCAGGATCGATAGCTTGGACAGTAATAACAGGTGTACCAATGGCTGCATTCTCGTCGACGTTGCCTGAATACGATTGAAATCGAAAGTATGGCGGATTATCATTGGCATCTAAAATGGTTATGTTGACATTGCAGGTACTAGTGTAGAGTCCATCGCTAGCTTGAATGATTAAATCAACCTTTTTAGTAACATCATAGTCCAATTGATCAACTGTTTTAATCATACCGGTAGTAGAATTGATAGCAAACCAATTAGAGTAAGCGCTAGTGACAATGGAATAAGTAATTTGAGCATTAGCACCTTGATCACGATCATTTGCTTTCACAGTCACTACTTTCGTACCAATAGGCACGGATTCATTGATACTGGTAGAATAAACGTTTGGATTAAAAACAGGTGAATTATCATTTGCATCTTGGACATGGATGGTTGCAACTTTACTTGTCGACAACGTTGGCTGATTTCGATAGTAGGCAGTAATATTTATAGTATAATTGGATTGAGTTTCGCGATCTAATAATTTTTGTAATACTACAAGCCAGCTGCGTGGTGATTCAGTAGTATTTAATTGGAAATAGCCCTGCCCGCCGGTTAAGGTTAAGATAACATCTTGATATTGGCTACTTGAATCAATTTGGGTAATATCAATTTTAATAACCTTAGTATTAACTTTAGCGTCTTCATTGACGTAAGCACCGCCACTATGATAGTAGGTTAGGGCAATAACTGGAGGCTTATCAATAATATTGATAACTTGAATTGTTGCAAAGCTTGTGGTTGGACTATCACCGGGATTATTAGCACCAATAGTTAAGCCATACGATGAACGGCTTTCATAATCTAATTGTCGTTGAACTTGAATTTGACCAGTTGTTGAATTGATACTAAATGCTTGACTAGATGGTTGACTTATTATACTATATAGAATTTTAGCATTGTTGCCAGCGTCGCGATCGCTAGCATAGACGCGTAGAACAACGGTACCGATGGTAGCATTTTCCACAACTTGACCATTATATTGGCTTTGATTAAAAGTTGGACGGTTATCGTTAGCATCGACAACAGTAACATTAACAATCATGGTATCTTTCAAGGATGGCTGGCCACCATCTTCAGCTTGAATAGTTAATTGATAAAATGGTAGATGCTCACGATCGAGTGGTTTTATAATCATCAAACTAACAAAGTCGAAATTAGTTGAAGTTGAACGTTGTACTTGAAGTGCAAACGCTTGATTTTTGTTACCACTTTGGATTGTATAACTTAATCTACCATTAGCGCCAGTATCAGGATCAGTAGCAGCATCGATTGCTTGTGTTGATCCATTAGGGGCAATCTCGGAAAATTGGATTGCTAATTGATGTCTTTGAAATACAGGTTGATTGTCGTTAACATCATTAACATGAACGGTGATAATAGCGGTCCGTGGACCAGGTGTAATGCTAGCGGTCATAATTAAACTTGTTTGTACTTCACGATCTAAAATTTGAGTAGTATAGATAATTCCTGTCGTCGAATTAATATTAAGTTGGCTACTGCCGGTTGATTTTGTATATCGAGGATCATTGAGATCGGTTTGCGTGATATTGCCAACTATTGTTCCAATTGATTGATTTTCTGCAATGTAAAATGTGTATCTTTGTATCGTACCTTGACCATTAGCAGTAGGTATCCAATTAGCCATCGATAACCATGCAATAAACAACATGGCTATAGTTATTGGACGATGATGGCTAATCATCTTTAGTCGATCAACATGGCCACTACAAGTTGCAGTAGCCATGTTGAGATGAAAGTAATTTGATGCGATTTTAATGTTTTTTTTGGGCTTGGTTACTCGATTACTGCACAATGATTAGTAGATTGAGTTATTGAAATATCAATCTATATTAGAGTACAGCAGGTAATAATGAATTACCGAGATATTGAGAATTGATTTAGTTGTAAAAAAGATTACGATAAAATAGTATTCTTTAAAATTACCTGTCTAGCGAAATTTTTAACGATGATTATAGTTCGACATTACATCTTGTCGTGAAAAGAATGTACTTTTTTGTTTCATGAAGAAATATCAAACTTGGACGCTATATTCTTTAATTAAGCAGCGCGGTTATGTGAAAAATTAAAATTTTGACGGGTAAAAATTTTCCATTGCCTATAAATTTTATCTTTATAAGATTAAGATGATTGAATAATAGGCAATTAGCTAATTAATAAGGCAGTGATTGACCACGACGACGCTGAATTTTCACGATAAAATAAAAAAAGGTAAGGTTTAAACCAAGTCGGGATTACCCAGAATATATAACCGCTTGTTATTAACTCAATAATGGGAAATGGCTCAAATTAATTGGTTCTAGTGTTGTAGAGAAGTGAATTCTCTATTTTTTTTTTCGACGTCTCGATATAAAAATAATTCTTTAATTCACTCCTTAACATTAATAGATATGCGAGTTTATTGATATAGACGATTGACCATCACCATATGCACAGTTATTTGAATACGGAAATCAAACATAATCATAGGCAGATTTCATGATTAAGATTGAAGTAACGCCGGTGGATAAGTAGAAGAATCGTAAAAGACAAAGTAAGAAAATAAGTAACAAGAATTAGCAAGTGTTTAATAGAAATCGATTGCAGGATTACTTTCTATTTGATCATAAAATAAAGTTGTTAATAATACATATAGCCAGTTTAAGCTATCGATGTGTGTGTGTGTGTGTGACGAAAGTCTCTCCTTGTATTAAATGCAAGTGTCCATTACAATATCGTAGACTAATCTATGAGGATGTCTTCTATCTAATCCAATTTGGGCTTCACTTTATAGTATTGTTACGTTATATATTTTATTTAGAATAGATTTTCAAATTTGTCACACGAATTAATCCTACAGTAAATAGTGTCATGGAGCGAACTGCGCGTATGACCACCTTTTCATCCTTATTCTCTACTAACCGACATAAAAGTTGCCGATTCTTACATTCTGGTGTAAAAAAAAATGAATTTTTTTAACCGTTACTTTATTAATGTGAGTTATTACTAAATGACAAGGTGGTGTCAGTGTCTACTTGCATGTCATGAAATCAAGTAAAAACTATCGATGGCAAAAAAAATAGAGAGGAAAAACTTTAAAGTTAAATTTATACTGAAAATAAAAAAAATGAGGTTGACTTTATACAATGGCGTCGACAAGGTTCGTGGTCATTGTTTAAGGCTTCAATTATATTAGTATGACTGGATAGTTACCGTTAAATTAAGTTAAATTGATTACCGTGTCGATCAATTTGGAGAATAGGAAAAGGAAGATTGGCAATCGATTGAAGACTAGACAGGTTTATAGATGGTGTGAAAAGATGATGGCAGTTGAAAATTTTGCATCATTTGCAAGTGATGCTTGTTATCCTACCCAATTCTAAGTTTATGCGTGTAATTAACAAAGCATAACAGGAAATATTAACTAAGTTTCAAATGAGTGCTTTTATGATGTTTGATACATGTTTGTACTGAACTGCAACATGCTCTTCACAACGATCAAGACTGGCTAGCTCTCCCATGGAAATTAATATTCAATTACTACCAAGTTCAATTCAATGATGCAATTAACGCGTGGTGATTTAGAAGTAGTTGCTAATCTACTTATTTTCTATTTCTTTTACCTAATTTTGAATCCAACTTTCTTCTTTCTCCTTCCCTCACTCTCTGTCTTGCTTAATAACAAGCGATGCAGTCAGAAGTAGCGTTCTTCAAAGACTCCAGTAATCTTCCCCTTTTGACTTTCAACGTAGTCAATTCACTATAGGGCTGGAAATTGTGTACACGTTGAGTGGGTGTTTTTACCATATCTATTGTTATCTAGTGCCTCTATTACCATATCTAGAAACTATTGTTTAGTAATTACGTTCAACAATACATAACTTTGATGACCACATGATCACATAATAATAGACACGTCGAAAAGCACGAAGAAAGGCACGATCGTGTACAGTACTGTACAGTTCAATACTATAGGAGTGTGTCAACGGGCGAAACCAAACCACACAGTGTACAGTGTACAGTTCTGTACTGTACATTGCGCAAAACCTTCCTTGTTACTTTATACTGTAGCAGTTGGCGTACTTTAATGAATGATTACGACTAAAGTAGACGTCTTAGTTGTATTTTAACGGCGGATTCGTCTACATGAACTCTTTCTCTATCGGCTGATATAAAACTTACTACAAGATCAAACTATTTTTATGTATTCGTTTCTACCAACATCCTTGATACTGTACGGTACACTGAGAGTACAGTGTACAGTACAGTACGGTCCACCTTGTACTGTACAGTAGTACTGTACTGTAGAACGTTCAGATTTTAAACTGCAGGAGTAAAGTGGCCGGTCAATGACCGGGTGACTGTATACAGTACTATATATCACTGCAGTCTGCTTGTGACATTGCAGCCTCAGTGGTATGCATTGGATGGCATTGTGCCAATAACTAGCGATCGTACCAGTGGGACATGACCAATGTCCAACTGGTCAACAACCAATTAGGACCGACGTAACTAAGCCTTGCCATCATCTCCTTTCCACTTTTTCCCAGCCGGTGGTATCCCACATGCAGGATCACAGCGCGTTCCATTCGTTCCTATTCATCCAATTGGAAATGTTTCGCTGAATCCACTCTAATGAATAGTACATATAAGTTGACTTTTGTCTCTTCTGTCAAGAAAAACAGGCATCGATTGATGGGCCTCTTAATTGATTAAAGTATTGTATCATGGACTGAAATGGAAGTGATTGCTCAACCGTTCGTTGTACTGTACACTAGTGTACACTGTACAGTAGACTCAGACAATCATGGACTACTCGATGCATTGTAGTTTAGTAGTCATTGATGGAATAATCTTCATCCATTGCAAGTCTTACACCAATGTGTGCAATCATCTAGTCTAAAATCACCGGCAATACCGGCATGACTCATGCACAAATAATTTCCTACGCGTTAAACTACCAGCTCAAGACAACGCTGCCAACATAACACAATAAATTAGCTGTACATATTATACTGTACGCTGCCGAGAAACTACTAACTTCACCATGATGCGATCAGGCACTACCACACCGCTACTTTCTAAAAAGCAAACACAGCCTTTAAACTGTATCGAACATACATAGATGCAAGTCCATCGATCTTGCATTCTCTCGTATTTATTTATTTATGGTGAAATATTCATGGGAGAGAGAGAAATATGTAGTGAAGCTTTGTTTCAACCACCATTATTGAGACTTACTTACTTTGTTTAATTCAATTTTGGTAAGTAAAGCGATCATTTAGAATCACACTTCGATTTGAAAGAACACAAGAGCAAGTCAATAAATTATTTTTGATCGTCATCTATTCAACATTTCATAAATTCCATCCATAGTGCTGACGACATGACTAAATCATTAAAATTATCACAGTTTGAAATCGCATGGCAGACAGGGCTGGATGTCGTCTATTTTGCAACAATGCATGACTCCGTTGGTGTCCTACATTCATGCACTTTGAAATCAACAATGCCAATCTTGCCCTAGCATTGAATATTTCCATTATTGCCCATGGACCAGAATAGCCAAATGGATCGCACAAACTGCTAAAATTACCAAACTAGGCCATAGAAGAGGATTCTAGTTTTACCCATTCAACATAGCTTGTCGATAAATCATTTATCCAACGATCGAGTGAGTCATTTCCAGCTTTCTTAACTTACTCAACTGTATTGGTTGACTCATTAATAAAATAAAATCGAAATTGACCCATAGATTACATCACTCCTAAATTCATAGGATATTTGTCATTGCCAAATTGACTCAATCTTAGCTACTACAACAATATTGATGCTTTCATTACTAATTAAGATCTCATATTTGCATTAATTAATAGACGTCCAAACGACTACAGCATTTGTACATTGATTGATAAAGCCCAAAAATAGACCTAGACCTGATAGAAGTAGTAGAGTCGTAGACTACCGGTATATCAAGTCATGAGAAGGTTGTTGCTTTCCAGGATACTTACCGGTATATGCGACTAATAGAAGCTGGTTACTGATTTATTCGTTGCGTTGAGCGCGCAAACTTACAAGTTACGGGAAATCAACGATAATTATAATAGTATATAATTGGATAGAAGGTTCATTTCATTCATTGACCTCGTTGCTTATGCGCTTACTGCAGGCAATCGGGTTAAGCAAAGTATACAGTATACGGTATATCCTCTTAAGATATAATTTAATGATCAGCTCTACTGAAATGGACTCCATTTGAATCGCAAGGTTCATTACTAAAGAATTTTTGATGACTACATAAAAATCGCTGTTGATATTCTCTACATATAGTAAACCCATTAATAATAATGATAAACAACACGAAAAGTCGATAAAAAAATGATGTGACACAGTACAACATTCAATTTACTCTTCATACTAAAGTCTCGAGACTACACGCATTCGTAGCAGTCTTTATACACATACATGCTTACCATCCTAAATGATATCAAACACTACTTTGATTAGGTAAAGACAGCAAGATAATAATGATAGAAACATAGGGTGATTTGATTCATTAATTCATCCTAAATATTTTCCTGACAGGTCATGCAAATAGGTACAGCTGCATAGTGTTGCATACGCTTACTTTAGAAGCGTTGAATACTGACAAAAATGGGCATCGCATTGTGCGTATACTAGGTCATAAGAGAAAAGAAAAAAATCTAGAGTTATTTTTAATTTTCTTAACTCTTGTTGATTACTTCCATATCACGCTATACAAGTTGTATTCACCTTCGATATTTAAATAATAATCGATATATTATTTGCATTACAGTTGATTGATAGGGTTTATGCATACATGCATTATGTCATGTATACCTTTGGGTTGATCTAGATGTTGTTTATTATATTACCGATTAATATATAGCCGATCAAAATAGGTTAATGTTTATCTACATGTAAATCACGACTTCTTTGAGGAAAACCCGATTTCGAAAATATGTGTAAAACGGTCATGAGTATAATAGCTCTAGATCAGCATAATTTATACCATCCGTTGCAAATGAAGATCATTCATGCAAAATTGTAAAGTCTATAGTTTAGGCCATATACTACATCAAATTGTTATACAGTGCCTTTCGTATAACAGTTGTTCCATTAGCAGCATTAGATAAACAATTTGATGGCATAAATTAACAATGATATGTAACAATAATAGCCTACATCATTAATTTCAACATAACTAATCAAGACATAACAGAGAATTAGCAACGTTAACCCATAACGTGAGTTGTTATTTCTTTTGATAATAGAATTTTTTAACATGTATTAGTGCTCTAATCTTTGCTTGTTTTATGATGTAGTCTTAAAGTAAGATAACTTTCTCTTAATGAAATGCAACTGATTCCAATAGTTCTACTGATCTGCTGAGAAGGAATGACTTCCAAATTATTATCGCATCTTCGTAGAAATCAAAACTTAACTTCATACTCGTATAGTTATTAGATACTAATTAATCAAGGAATACTGCGATTAACAAACTTGCTTGCATACAGCAAATAGAAAAATTAGACTATCTCGAGCACTTACTATTTATATATTCTGCCAGTTTTTTTTGCATTTACTTTAGTGCATGTATATATAGTAATTGTCTATAATTTGCTTGCTCTTTTGAATGTTATTTTCTGCAAAGGCAAGCCCACATAGCGAAAATATTTTCACTATGCGACGCACTTATCATAAAATTCGATTAATACGTATGAAGTGGACAGAAAGAATTTATTTATAACTAATTTAATTAATGCATTTCTGCGCAGATCATTCGTTGAACCGATTTGGTGAGGTCAATTAATTAAAGAGGTTTGCATATCATGGAAGAACTTAAGTTTAATATACAAATATACTGAATACAGATGGTTACAAATGATTAAATATTAGGTTTTTCTTAAGGTTAATAATTAATTATAGTCATACTAAAGCCAAATTCTACTTCCAGGTTAATGAAAGGGAACTTTATGTTTGTTAGCGAACTTTCCTATCATGTATCCCGATGAATATCATTATGATAAACTTCATTTAAAGAACAAGCTTCAAATCGTAGCTTTCCAAGGATAACACTGAAACATAACAGCCGCACATTTTTTTTCTGCTACAATTAAATTAAAAACCGATGACATTTTCCACATTATTTTAGCCTGCAGAGCATAACAAGTCATTAAAATAATTATTTTTAATTCTTTTAGTATGTTTTATTTGAATCTCTGTTATCCTTTTGTTTAATTAAATATATTGTTCAGTTTCTTTCATCTTTAATTAATTACTCTCTCTTTAATCAATAATGTTCAAATTTAACACACCTTAAATAATATCTCGTATATAATTAACAGGTAGCAATATAGACTGTAACTGAGTCTGTGTTGAAGTAAGTATAGTTAGCAACGATAAAAAGGTAGTATTGCTCTAATAAATGGTCTTGTGTAGCAAATTTCATCTAATAACTGCCGCTATCGTCATGCGTAGAAATAAAAATTGCTACTATCAAGTTTACGAATAAGCAACTCGTCAGAGCTTATTTTGCATCTTACAATTTTCTTTACATTAATAATATAATCAATCAAAGGAATGGTGGACAACCTGATATTATATTAATCGTAAATTCTTTTCTCTTTTGAGGTTTAACATCGGTTATATTAGCTAGGTCATTTACATCAATACATGATACCGGTAGTGAAATTTAAACTATCAGTTCAAAGTCACTAAAATTAAAATGTTATTTATTTTCTGATTGGTGAATACGGTATTCTCAGTGATATTACGAACTAACTAGCCTATATATCATACAGTAGCTTTACAATTGCTTAGACGGCAAAGGAAATGCTGTAATGTATGAATATACCAGATCATTCAACATGCATTACTAAAACATTACAAAAACGATTTTGATTAGATAATGTAGCTATCACAAGCGATAAATGATCACTAACCAATTGAATATCGGAATTTATAAAGCAATCGATGTTAATGCAAGGAGGATTAGCTACTTCAAGAATCAAGGCATTATTGCAAGCAAACACTAAATTAATTAATAAGTAAGCTATCAGCTAGATATGATATTGTAACAACAAGTACGGCATGGGGTAATGGAAGTCAATAGGTGCAAACTAATTTCACTCTCGCAGTAATAGTTTCTCATAGGGTGTCGTTGAAATGCCAACTAAAATCATAAAGTATAATCAGTTTATTGATAATGCATAGCTTGTGTATTGTACTGATAATTCAATAGCTCCAATACAGAAACGTGTAATTAATATTCCCTACCGCGTTTTGATACCTAACTGTGAGTTTCTCCCGTTTTCTCCGCCCTTTAAGACAATTTTAAGTGCAGCATTATGCGATATAAGAAAGAATATTTGGTAAAGTTATTTAGATGAACCTAAAGTGATGGCTTATTTATCTCATTTATTGCTCGATGACCTGTAGGTAATAAATTATACCATCCATGTACTTTGTCTGGAGCTTTTCGCATCCATACCTTTGAAATATTTAGTTATAGTTTCTATAACATATAACTACAATTTCATCTCAGATTCAAAATTTGCATGCTGGGGAAGTTTAAAAAATGTCTTACACATTTCGAAAGTTCTAGTAATGAAGTAGCCGAAGAAAATTTTTTTAGATAGAGATTAGTGGCCTTTATGGTAACTTTTTTTTCGAAGTATTGAACGTAGATAATAGTATCACACCTCATTCGCTGGTACAACTTGTATCATTAACATAAAGTAATCAATTAGTAAAGGATATTGATGTGTTGGATTTAAATTGAGTGATATATTCAGCGTCCCATTATGTGACCATGAATACACATAGCTATTATCAGGCACGATGATAAATAAAATGTCGGTAATAGAAGTAAAAATTTAATGAATCAATGGGTTATTTTATACAAAGAAGTTAATAAATATAAAAGTACAATTCGTTGATCTAATACTCTTAAACCGAAATACTAACTCGCCTATCAATTTGTATTTTTGAGCTTTAACTAGAGGCAATTTATTAAGGCTTTGAATTCTGTTCGATAGCTCAATCGGTACCATTTTATAGGAGGTTGCTATATCATATTGCACGCGTCGCGAATTATTTGTCATAAATCAGCTTATTTGAGGCATAGAGTCTATTTATCATCTTTTTGTTAACGTGTAGTACTTCTACCTAAAACAAAAGTTTTCATAAAATTCATATTCAATTGAATTACTAAATGTATTTAAGATGTCATGCTGTTATACTAATGATCAAATTTGAAGGGTTATGGGTATGAGGTCAGGACTCGCGATTGGGTTTGAAAGGACACTAATAACTTTAGAATTTTGCATACAGGATTTACTATTATTTGCTATTAGGATTAGATTGTATGCTTGTGACACAGTTATATACTGTATTAGAGCAGAAATATCTATGCTAGGATATTTTTGTTAGCCTATCCTTATTTAGTTAACTTCTAATTTGGATATACTGTGTTTTAATATAGCACTAGCTTTTTATGACAGTGACATATATACATGTACTGAAATTAATAGTTATAGTGAATGATTCCAAAGTTAGTTGTACTATGACTCATGAACTATTGAGGAAGAGTATATAAACGCAATATATTATGTAATAAAGTTAATTCTTAAACTTAATGTTTAGCATAAAATACGAGGCGTCGAAGTCTTTGTGCAGACTGCTAGTAGAGCAAAAGTGTTCCTGATAGTGCAGATATCGTTCCTTGGCACGTAGTTCAAGGAATTGACTTATTAATCGTACATTACGTTATCTTGTTGCAAAGCTGTTTGTGACATGCTTTACAGTAGAATTTTTGGCATAGTAGCTAGTAAAATCATATCAGTAGAATTTATTGTTGTATGAAGTACATTACCGGTATGAAAAAATATAGAAGTTAGAATCGTGAATTGATACATCCTCTTGTCTAACAGGTATCTCCTATAAGAAAAAACCAGAAGGATAGTGTATTATTGTATTCTTATCTACTAATAATGCAGTAGTATTTACGAGCTGGTCAAACGTAGCTGTTTATTAATGTAGACACTAGCTAAGTAATTAATTTACATGCTAAGAAAGGTAAGTTCATTTAAGGGAATGTAATATTTAGTACTCTTCTGCTTTAATTCATAACGGAACATTGCTGAATTTTATGAATAAGCAATAATTCCCACCAGTCTCGATAGTTTACATTCTATGGGCTCTGAAATAATGATGATGCAAAGGAAAACTAATGGACTAGTGCATACGCATTCCAATGTCAATGTCTAATGCTTTTACGTATTTTTAATATGTTACATCAAGAATAACAAAACAATCCAAGCTTCATTTCCTAGGCCTATCAGTATTCAAGCATTTTAATCTGATATTAATAAAATGCTAAGAAATTAATAAACTTATTTGCAAGATTTCTAGAATAATAGAATTGAAATTTAGAGATATCATGCTAAATTTGTATTAACCAAAAGATTACGTTAACTATTCCATGAGCAACGATCCCGAGTAATCTCAGCGAATAGATCGTACTTCAAAATTTAAATGTAGTTCTTTAGTGTACACATCTTTACGTCTAAATTCGATTGTTTAAGCCCTAAGGTATTATGAGCTATAGCATTACAAAGCTTTTGATCGTATTAGCTTTAAAAATATGTAATAGGCATGGAAATGATTCATAAGCATTAGTAATCTCAGTATTAGTAGTTCTATTAATCTAAATATATATTTTAGATGCTTCCTGGCCAGTAACTTGGAGGACAGCCAGAATTAAGCGTAACAATTCTTTCTAACAAACATGGCTATACGCCTACGATGGTAACAAGATACAGTTTCATCATCTTGTATAAGATAGCACAACAGCTACTACTTTAGCTTTAAGATAATAAATTTTAGCAATGAAATAATTACAATTGATACCATGTATGTTATCTTTACTTATGCATTATTATAACAGCTAAAGGTGGTTAAATTAACATCAAATAGCTATATCAATTGGAAATTTTATGCTGAGAAAAGTTAATAAAATTGAAATATTCACTAACGGATGTTGTTGCTTTAGGGTCTACAACTTTAGGCCGATTATCAGATATTACTATGTTACCTAATGATTATTCCTAGTATGTTACAGCTTGCTATTCTCATACAACAGTTGGAACGATGGATGAATTATATCAATTAAATCTGATACTATCATCGATCTCCCTTTCAGTTTGAATGCAGCTTCTGCACAGGTCTTGACTAATAAGCATGCAGCATAGGCAGCAGTAAGAGTTGGAGATAACGTATTCATCCTAAATGAATGCAATATGGGTCTTTAGTAAAATTAAACAATAATTAAGCCTATGAATTGCATAGGAGAGACAACCACAATACTAACACGTTTTTTATCATCATTTACGTATGATTTTAAGAAATAAGGCAAATTGAAAACAAATTTGATAAAAATAGAATTTATTTATAGCGTACCTGCTATCGTTTCTACTAGTTTCTTTTTCATTAGTACGAGCCCAATGCAAAAATGTGCCCATTGAGCCAGATAAGATATCACCCTGACCGCCACATCTGCGCGAGCAACCAGCTGCATCGCATATCAGATCTAAGAAGTTTAATATTTTATGTTATTAATGACGATTCAATAGCTAAAAGCTTTCGAATTTATCATTTCGAACAGTTAATCACCGTCTGTTACTGTCTACTGTAATATATAAATTTCTAATATGGTATTTGTCTGGCTCTAACCTTCAATTCCATTGGAAATAATGTCACGGCTACCTTTTTGTACTACTGTTACATTTCCCAGCGCATTTGCAACATCTTTAGTATTGGATACACCAAGGTTTGCATCTGGAGATTTACCCATCTAACAATGTAGTAATTATCTTTAGGAGTTTGACGTAATAATACCTGTAAAGGCTATTTAACGGTACTATAGCGACTAAAACAATTAGCAATAACTGATATGGTCAGTACATCATAAACATACGAGGGTTGAGTATAAACGAGAAAATTCTACTTTGTTTGGCGTGAGAATAGCAAACTTGTAGCCTTTGATTATATCTGGATATTTAGTAACGATGTATAAGCCATCCTATTGTGTGAGGTAAAAGGTAAATAAGTTGTCGCAATTTATGCAGATTGCTACTCCAGATTATATTCTTAAATATGGATCGGTTAAAACTTAGACAATAGTTTCAATCATGGCTAAAGTTAACAATGACGGCTGTGGATTTAATCCGATTTATAACGTTTCAATACTTTATAAAATAAGAACAGCATCAATAATTTCTGGTAAAAAAGATTTAGTGCTATAAGTATTAAGATAGCAAGAAATGTCATCTTTAAATGCAAGGACATCAAAATCATGTACAAATATTAAACTGATTAAAAAGGCTATGCCTCGGAGATAAACTGATCTCAGTTTGTAATAATAGAAGGAACACTTCAGTATGTCTTAGTAACAGACAGGATAATAAGAGAAATCTATATCTTAGAATATGTACGTTCTAGAAAGGGTATTATCGCAGCAAAGGTTACAATCATCTTTGCGTCCTCGTATACAACTGTACATTGAAATACTTACAGCATCAATCACGATGTTAACTTGCTTTGCTTTTGCTTTAGCAATTATTTTCTAAGGTAGTAACAATAAAGAAATGGTTTCGATCAGAATCTTGCATGTTTTGTAGCAGGATAGTTCAGGTATGCATAACACAAATCTACGGCTATTGAGGTTCATTACTGTCGCAACCTTTTAACCTGTTAGATTAATGTTCATCAATAGAGTATTGTATCCTCTGCTTTATTATGCTGTACTAGGTCGACGATCTGGTTATTACTAAGTGATAAGGATAATTAGTTCAATAACCTTTACTGTTTCAACAACTTCATCATCTCTGCCCAATCCAGGTCCAATAACAAGACAGTGCATCCGTGGTAGCCATTCATCGAAAATGTTGACAGCATTTTGATGATCTCTACAAATCGAGGACGAATGGAAATCTCGTTACCTCTGAATATTTCATGATATGTATAATACTGTACATCATCATCAGATATTTCATTAATTCATATGCATACAGCATCGGATGGACAATCAACTCTGGACTATAGGTTTTTATGGGAATTCCAGCATCAGCAGTGCAAAATATATGAGATAGATCACCCCCCTGTCAAATGGATAGAAAACTTGTAAGTGAATATATATTTTAGGATACAATAATGCATTACTAAATTAATTTGGAAGTTGCCTTGATCTATCAACGTTTTAAGTAGAGTACATACATCTTCATTACTTAATTAAAGGTAGAAAGTTACAGCTGGAATTGTAGTAGCTATCGATAATAAAGACTAGAGTCTCATTAGAAGGAGAGATTATAATGGGCAATAGTAGCTTTTAATAGTATTCTTTTAATAGTATTCTTGGTTAAGTCTCATTAGAAGGAGAGATTGTAATGGGCAACAGTAGCTTTTAATAGTATTCTTGGTTATATATATAGTAAAATGTTAATTGCGGTCACCATACAATTGCTGACTGCACTTTCAAGTCATAGGCAACAGTAGCTTTTAACAGTATTCTTGGGTACAGATACAGTAAAGTGTTAATTGTGCTCACTATTCAATTGCTGACTGCAAGTTCAAGTATTAGGCAACAGTAGCTTTTAACAGTATTCTTGGGTACATATACAGTAAAGTGCTAATCGCGGTCGCTATTCAATTGCTGACTGCATGTTCAAGTTTCGTTACTCTAATAGTAACGATAGTACGAATAGATTAATTTATTAGTTGATTTCAAATACAGGATCACTGCAGTCATCCTCATAATGTACAATATTTACCACTATACTGCTAGTCAATGAATATAACGCTAAGGAGCAGAATTTTACAAGTCCTGTTTAGCAAGCCGCTAGATGTGTAACAGTAGCAGCCAGCATAACTGATCAATTAATATATGATCCATTCATTATAACTTACGGTTCTTAAAGCAGAAATACCAGCAAAATATGGAGCACCAGTATATCTAAAAATATTAAAAAAAAGAGAAATAGAGGCAATAGTTGAAAAATTCTTGTAACTAAGTGTGTCATGTATTAAGAAATTTGTATGCAATGAGTAAAACTTGAACACTATTTGATGCTTATCCTACTCGAAGCAACCACCGATGATAGCAATTCTACCACTCTGACCTTTATGACGATCAGAGGATAAAGGAGGTAGCATTGTACGTATTGATTGCAAAACTACTTGGACTTTGCTTTCATTATGTTGATACGCGGACTGAGATAGATTGAAGGCTTGGCTGGACATATTTCTAGCTTGAAGGAAAGATGAAATGAATAATTGCAACCTCATCTAGTTGGAACTATTTTGCTTCCCATTGCCTAGTTGCAAGGGATGAACGAATTGCTTTACCCGCATACGATATTATACTGTACCGCAAGGGACTTCTTCGGTACAGTAAGTAGTCTAATGCCCCAAACATGCTATGACAATATATCATGAACTATAAACAACCACTGTCTGCGTACTGGATGACTGGGAAGCAAGTACTGTACACTGTCGTTACAGTATACGCATTACCGGTGTATCCGTATCAATAATTCTCTATAGTAATACCTCTACCGTATTGCTCCTACGGTACAGCAACCTGTTTTACACCTGCAGCATCTTAGGTCATCGATCTCAATATAGGAGGATATCGCTTGGTTTAGCTACTTTGGCAATTAATTATACGTATGACTTAATCTGATTAATTGATACTGCATGTATGTGTATATATATATACTATATATATATTTTAGTATGGCTTATTCGTCTAATAGAGCCATTTTCCTTTATTATGATGGTACTACCTGTAATAATATCTTGTTTAAAGTAGCGTAAAGTATTTTAAGGTAGACGATGATAGAAGGTATAAAGGATTTTATTGAGATACAAGTTATAGGCTAACAATGATATGGTTGTTATAGATAAGGTAGTTGAGATAGCAGGAACGTAGGAACTGACTAACGAGTTAGCTTATAAGGGTATTTATAGGTTTTAGATGAGATTGAGATAATGTCTTTATATGTATAGCATGTCGTCTATATGTCGTCATGATGTCGTACATTAGGAATGCAATACAATACAGTACAGTACTTAAACGGTATATGATAAGTATTCGCATATTAGGATATTACTATACTAGGCATCTTCTATATAAGATCATAATGTTACACTACCTAAATATTGCATGTAGGATATTGTAGGATATCGCTTGGTTTAGCTACTTTGGCGATTAATTATACGTATGACTTAATCTGATTAATTGATACTGCATGTATGTGTATATATATTGTAGTATTTCATACTCGTCCAATAGAGCCATTTTCCTTTATTATTATGGTACTACCTAAATACTGCATGTTTTTTACATGCGAGTATTTTAGAATACTGCTTGCTTAGCTTTAGCTATTAATAGTAGGATAATAGTATATCATTTATTTACTTGAGGATATTTTAAAATATTACCTATTTAACTTTAACTATTAATGTTAGCTATAGTATGCCATTGAATGAAGCGAGGCACCAGTGCGTTATTGTAGAACATACTGCACCTGTATAACTTATTAGCTTTGATTTGAAGCGTATTTTAATGTTGATTTTAATAAACTGGTAAGTGCACACCATCAAAGAACGGGATGCTGATATAAAACATTTACTATCGGAAGGCATTCTTATCGTAATACAAAATATTATCATTTAATGGACTGTAGCACCTTTATAGGATTGTAATGTTATATTTGACTGCTAATAAGGACCATAAATTATTTATTTACTAATTGATAAATGAATGAAAGCGTATGCGGATTATAGCATCTAACCAAAATGGTCAAATATAAGAATATAGTAATTAGGAACTCAAAGTTTTTTCTTACTGTTGATAACAAATTTAAAAAATGAAAATTAATTCCGTTGGTGATATGCTGCTCACGTATTGAAATAATATCCTTATTTCATTTCATAGTCAGATAAATTGAAGATAGGTTTTGCTACGACCTGACTGCAAAAACTGATTCTAATGAAGCCATATTATTCAGTCTAAAAGTACAGAAATTGACTTGGGAAAAATGTCAGCGTGAATGATCAAAGCTGGTAAGTTATCCTAATTTTTAAGATCGATATAACTCATCAGAATATCAACACTGAAGCCAATGCAAGTAATCATGCCTGTGGCTAAAATATTACGTATATAAATGTTATTAAATTTCTTTCATTTATTAATTAATTATTGTTAAAGTCTTTTACATTAAATACATAATATACAGTAGTAATTAATTGAAGAATAATGAAATAATGATCTCCATTTTACACTGGTGAAATCAATCTCCCAATGTCTTCAGCTTGATACAAATTAATACCATTGGTAACATAAAATATAAATGTATGGGCAAAGTCTTGCCTTTTGTAAAAAGGAAAACGCTACAAAATGAACCTTGTTGTAGTAAAAAAAAACATAATTTTAATGACTATGTATAAATCTTCCCTATGTATATTTTCAACAATTTCGTAAGGGCAAAATTTTCTAAGAGTTAATATGAGCTGGTGAATATCAGGAATAATGCTTTCGAATCTGATTGGGTCAAATTCAGTATTCTTATAGTATCAAATAATTACGCCAGCGCAACTCCACCACATATCAACGATACAACGTTGAAGAAAATGAGCCATATTATTCAGTGGCTTATGTTTATACAGGTTTTGTCAATTTTTATAAACAAAGACTTCTATCACTACAGTTTGTGGTACTACAAAGGCAAATTTCTATTCTAATAGTACCACAAATACAAGAAAAAATTCTAAAACGGATTTATTAACGCACCAGAATTTAGTGGGGAAAATGGGTTGGCTAAAGCCCACATGATAGCATTATTCAGAGCCATACATGACTGTCCGTTTTCTAAAAAGAACGCACTCCCCTAGAAATCATAATATCACAAGTAGATATTAGCGGTGATAATTTCTGTGACAATTGCACAGAATAAATACAGCTAAAACATACATGTATACGAGTATCGGTGACACTGCAAAACTTTACGTCTGAATGCGAAGGATAAGATGATCCACTACAAATTACAGGACCACGAAGGGACTCACTGGTGAGTTCACCTAAGGGATAAATATTAGAACTTCATATATCTACTACTGTATATAGCGTGACGTTATGTCAAGGTCTGCAAATAATTTAGTAAGAATTGTTTTACCAATTGGATCGTAACTAACCTGCAAGCTGATACAGCTCATCCAATATCTGTCTTTGTTTGTGATCATCGAGCTTTAAATTATCCATATTATCGTTTAATAAGACTGTTGGGGCTTCATGGCTTCAAACAATAAGTAATATCCAATAAAATAGACATTTAAAGAAAGAACTGTTTATTAAATCTAAAAAAATCTGTTATTATTAGCATACTTCGGTGACAAAGTTCTCGCTTGCCAAGCCAAAATGTAAGCATTTATTTGGGTGATATTCAATGGCAGTTCAAGATCTTCTCTTTGCATTAGCGATCTTAACAATCGAATACATGCACACAAATCAAACTCTCTGATAATGTCACGAGACAATGTCGTGCAAGGAAAATCTTTAGCGCAGGGATTTCAATTCTATTTATCAAATGCGATACTAATAAAATCTTACTTTGCATTTAGAAACAATGGCCGAACAAGACTATCGTAACTCATTCGGACACACATAAGGGCACCCACAATCGATGCTAAAGCCAATAATTCCGACCTTTGCCTGAAAATATGAAACAACAAATAATGATATATACAGTATTATAGCACTGAAATAAACAATCAATCAGCTATTAATATTGCATTTAATATCTAGATTTTATAAAGACCTCGAGCAGCTGGAGTCTTGTAACTTCTCTGGTCTTATGCAACTAAGATATTGTATTATCTCGAACACTTCATTTAAATTCCACTTCGGTTTTGACATCATTCCTATTCGACGCCATATTATGATATTAAGTAATACTGTAAGCTCAACAGTGAATTACTGGAGGTAGACTAGATATTTTCAGTAAGAACCTTTCATGGCATTTATTCCTATATCCAAAGCATCCTCAGGATTAGAGGAAAGGATGCAATTTTCTAGTCTTTCTATTAGTGGTGAATTTTCATTTTTACTTTTCTTATCGTAATATTCTATATCTGATAAACCAGCCTAAAGAATAAAATAATACAAGAATGCAACATTATTGACATTGCAAGATTTACCTTGAAAGATTTTGGTTTACGTTTACCATTTTATGCAAGGCGTTAATATTTTCTGCATTATTTGAATATCTCGCACAAGTCATGACAAGCCATGGTTTTGAATTAGTTAATTGATTCAACATTTGAATCGCCAAATCCCTATGAAGACAGATGTTAAAGCTTAGTAATAACTGTATTCTAATAAATAGTATTCTGTAATCTAGTAAATATCACACTGCCGTCATACCATTTCTTTAATTTTTCACACTTTCTAGCTAGCAGCCTTGCAGCAATCTCAAAACATTCATATGAGCAACGTTCTTTTAAGACTATTCCAATGCTGACAGCCAATTCTAATTCATTACCCATAATCAATCTTGACATAGCCAACTACAAACAGGGAAGCATTACAAATTCCGATATTTAGTCATGCTGTAGCAGCTTTTTTAGTCTCAAGATACTTTTCACTTACGTCATACTGATCATTCGATAGATGGCAATTCGCTGCCATAACCGGCCGGCCGCTGGTAAAGTATCTGTTTGCAAGTAGATTTACAGTATCGTCCAGCAACCTACGTACCACATTCAATAAAATTTATATCAGATGTAGCCAAATAACAACGTCTCAATAAGTACAAAAATCCTGCATGTCGCCAAATTACTTTTTAAAGGGAGAACTCTTAGTTTTAAGACTTGGAAGGTGTTTTGCAGCTGTTGCAATAGCAGATTCATCGTAATTTACGGGGTCAGCTTGCGCTATTTGAGCTATTAGAACCGCTTCATGCAGCCTTGCTTTACTTTTTAATAATGTAATCAGCTACATAGTAATATAATTTTATATCGAATACAGTCATTTAGGTACTACATCATAAGCATGATTACATTAAATATATACGTAATACGATTTAGTACTGATGATAAAAAACATACATTTTCATAATTTCTGGTAGCAATAAAGTATGGTACACAATCCTCGGAGTCCTCACTGGCAAGATATTTAGCGTGTCTAGTTAAATGAAATATAGCGTTGGTTAATAAATACATGCAAAAAGTACTATGGACTGAAACATGCCGAAAATTCTATATGCCCGCATATTTACCTTTCCGCAAGATTTTTCCAGAAGGTAAGTGATACTGAAGGAGCTACTGCTAAAGCTTTATCCCACTTTATGAATAATAAGCGAGATTTTAAAATTATCAAAAACCTTTGCTTTACTATGGAAACATGAATGGACTGAAAATAGCATAAAATATCATTTCATCACATTACCTCTCCTATCTCGATTAATAATTCACAATATTTTTGTGTGTGACCAAGCTGTAAGTATAGAGCTGCAGCTTTCCGTAATTTCTCTTCCTTACTAGTATTACCAATACCCCCGCTAAATTTTGACATCTTGGTAGATTCCAGCTCTTGAGCTTGCGACTAAGCAGGTGATAATAAGTACGGAAAAAAATTCAGCGAAATCACTAAATCGTTTAATAATTATAAAGTTAGGAGTAAGGAAATATTTTTATTGGCACGATATTCGTTAATCATTGCCTATTGCAGTACTTATCATCAGCTTAAAAGTTAGCTAAGTAAGCCCACTCTATGCTTTGCCATATCATACATACAACAATGATTAAATAAAGGCTTACGATTTTATATTTTGAAATATGTTTGACGTGCATAATCCCTTCGCTGTAATCCGTGGGTAGTAATGAATCGTTATCTTTTAGTATCACATCCAGGAGAGTCCAACAGTTATTGACACCAATGGGTGGCTAAGAAAATTGATTTTAGTTACAAATATTATTAATTCTAGTTCACAAATGATATTAAAAAAGGTTTTACAAACAATTCAAATTCTATTTTTTTAGTTACACAACAGTAACTATAACTGACCAGGAGAAATTCCGAAAATGACCGCAATTTCATATCTTGGACGTTAGTGTCGTTCCCAAAGTTAGCACGTAGAAGTCTCGATATCGGTCCACAAAGTATAATCTCATGTTCAGCCACCATTGCATCATCTTAAAGCAGA
The DNA here is from genome assembly GCF_000150275.1 of Trichoplax adhaerens. NCBI lineage: Eukaryota > Metazoa > Placozoa > Uniplacotomia > Trichoplacea > Trichoplacidae > Trichoplax > Trichoplax adhaerens. The sequence goes on from NW_002060947.1 coordinate 4,934,599, forward strand.
AAAAAGTGTAGAATACATAAAATTAATAACGATTTCAGTCAATCAGGTAAATTAGTATTCACCATACCGGCGGTGCCCAATATTTCATTCCAGGGTCTTTTCGCTAATAAAGACGTATAGATGCGACTGGAAAATGATGATAAATGCCAGATTCTTAATGTAGAATCTCGAGAGCAAGATGCCAACGTGAAGGGCCGAAGAGGATGGATACTAAGACCTAATAAGTATTCGTTGAAGGTTTATATTTAAATCTGAAAAGTCAATCATTAACTATGAAATGGAATCAAAATTGTTTGTATCCGAGACAAATTTAAGAAAGAAAATCAATTTTGTAAGTTAAAATTAATTGTATTAACAACAACTATACCGTAGACATCGGCTCCATGATCAAGGATGGTTTCTATACATGCACCATCCCTAAACATTTGATATAAATGTCTTAAGTTACGCTATATCATGGCAGCCCTTTAGCATCAAAAATTGAGTGATACTAAAGGGATTCTACTTACCTAATGTCCCAGATCCTTATAGTACTATCCCAGCTACCGGAAATTAGGAGAAATGGAATTTCCGGATGCCAAATTAGCCCACGGACAGGGGCTGTATGACCTTTGAGAGCGATAACACATGAATCCTGCAGGAACAGTAATAAAGGCAATTAGATAACAAGCAGTATATGGTTAATTATTGTAATGAGTGCTTTATGTACCTGTGTATAATTCCAAATACGAACAGTACTATGGTATGAAATAAAGACGATAGAAAAATTATATCACTAACCATTAGTAACCATTGCAAAGAATCACTTAAATAACGCTAAGATTAATAAATTTACCCATCATCAGATCCACTACATAACAGCCCCTCACGTAATGGAGACCAACGAACATGGAATACCTTGGCTGTATGACCTATAGTTGAATATATAAAAATATTCTTAAAAGAAATACAAAAGTATCACGAATCTTTATAAAATTGTTAATATCACTAATTCTTAGATTTAAACAACGAAATTTGCCTACCAGAAAAAGTTTTCAGCGGTGTATCAGAATTCGTAGTTAAGATAAATACTCTTATTCGTTTGTCATCACAACCCGTAGCGATCATGTCCCTAATTTTCATATTCCATAATTAATCTTTTCACGCGTCAATAAAATTTCAAATAATCAAATTGTAAAAATGAAACATTACTTATTAGTAGGGCTCCAATCACATCCAAAAACAAAACCTGGGTGCTTAAATTTCGCGATGATTTGACCATCGGCATGATGAATGATACTATTGGTTAAGAATGATGTAACACAGTTAAGAAGTAAAAATGGGAACATAAAAGCGACATATCTGATAGAAGAGAATATGTATAATACCAACCAGTTGCCATCAGCCCCACAGGTTGCAATCTTTCTTGAATCTTTTTGATTCCACGAAACACAATAAACAGCGTTCTTCCCATGCTAAGAATGATTATACAATAGAACCAAGACAGTTAAGAAATAATTATCACAAAATATACAGGTCAATGTTCATTTGGAGAAGAAATCACCTCTGTAAATCTTCTGATCACTTTAACTTTATCTACATCCCAAATGAATGCACCACCTTTAGCAGTAGATGCTGCTAAACAGTTTAGGTCGGCTAAAATAAATCAAAAATTAATGCAGTTTTAAAACTAAAGAGATGATGTAACACAAGTATAATGATTCTCGAATATGGTAATTTACCTGGGGCCCATGAAACTGAATAGATGATACCCTTGTTTCCGGGAGAAGCATATTTCTATGAAGGAAAGAAAATAAACAAATGCAATGTCGAAAATTTTAGATATCACAGCACATTCTATTATGGCTAGTACATAGTCGTTATAAATTAGCCCTACTGATTAGTTGATATTATATTAGCACGTACAGCAGTCATAGTGTTGATATCCCACACTTTAATAGTTCCATCGAAAGATGCAGTTGCAAGTAAACTTGGATTAGTTGGTTTAAACTTGCAGTCGAAAATTGTCTCTATGTGGCCCTTTTATGACATAACCAAATACAGATTTTAGTACTGAAAATAGTATTCACCATAAAATATCAATCACTAGCAAGCCATACAGTAAATTGCCTTAATATCCAAAAGGTAGTTAATTTGTGCTTACCAAATCTCTTAGAAATTCCCACCTTCGTTGCTGCAAACTGTACAGACCAACACCGCCATCAGCAAAAGTACAGACTATTCGTGCAGGAGGTAAGGCAACACTACCATTAGATTTCGTAGGTGAGCTCGGTGCTTCTTCTTGTTTTTCTTGATAAGGCGTATCCAAAACAGATAATTCATGAAACCCAACAGTAATTTTAACAGTAATATTTTCAATAGGACTCTGTCTAGAAACGTTCCAAATTCGCATAACGCCTGACTCAGTATCTAAAATAGACATTAAATGATTTTTGTAATCACGGTTATTTTGTACCAAGTTCTTGGACTGCATATAACCAAATGCAATACTTTATACATTATAATTCGTAAAAGTTTTCATATTTTTATTAACTGGCACATCTACTACAGAAGTATAAATGGAGTAGATTACGAACAATATCGGACGGATTCTTTTGCAAAATATTTTTTACATTTTTATATGTTTAATTTTTTCAGTTTAAACAGCATTATACGCTATCATGTCCTAAAACATAAATAAGAAAATAGTACGAAAATACAACCAATTTCCAGTTTTACCTCCTGTAACAAACATTCCTGGAGCATTTTTTAGCCAAGCTAGCGTATGAATATGTGCTGAGGAACTTGGAAGCTTGAATTGCATCAGTACTGTCAACGAACGTGAGTCAATCAGTCTAGCACCAGTAATAGCGTTAGCAACAAGCAAATAGTCATCGGAAAGGACATCCCATTCCACAGATATTACCATATTTTCGGCACTCTCTTGAGTACTTTCTGGCATTAAACAATTCTTTTGGCACTTTCTTGACTGATAGAAAAATGATAATGATCCATTAAAGTGGCCAAATGCTAAGGTATTTTTTAAATGGTTATGCCAACGAAAATGGGTTATCCTTGATACAAAATTACTATCTTTGTTAAAAATAACTGGGTAATTAGATGGACAGCTGCAATCCCATCGCATAAACGATCCCGAATTAAGAGCTATCGTGACGATATTCTTGTCGTGTGGATTCCAGGCAATCACAGCTGGTAGAGCACTTCCTTTTAGTTCTACATTAGCAACGATACTTTTACTTGCTACGTTCCAGATATAGAGCGTACGATCAGTACTACAGCTGGCAATAATATCTGGGTCGCGTGGATTCCATGCAATAGATGTAATCGTCTTTTTATGTTCAGACATAATAGAACATAACATATATTCATTGTATTGCTGATTTAGCTATAAATATAGAAAAAAGAAAAGATAATTAGATTCTCGTATTACAGCTATCCGAACCTAACCAATCTCTTCAAATATAATTTATTTAGGGAAGAAAGTTAGATATTTACTTTGGGAGCATAATATTATATATATATATACTTTCTTAACGTTCAATTAATTCCATACTACATGAAATATCGATTTTTTAAAAGATAGAGGAAGTCGTTGCCTGCATAGTTTAAATAATTCAACTGCATGGTACTCGTGCATCGTTGATGTGGTCAAGATACATGAGTACATTCTTTGCTTGTTTTTAGTACATTTTAAGGAAGTTGACTGATATTGAAGGCTCATAAAATTGTAAATTGCAGAATGAGGGTTAGCTGTTATATTATTCGTCCTGTATTTTCAGTGGTCTTTGTTCCAGAATATTGCATATTGAGATTATGAAAGGCAGAACGCCTTTTTGTCTTCTTATTATAACAATAAAGGAATTATTAAATCGTATGTTTAAAAACTTTTGCCGTCAGTTTCGAGTTTCTCGGGTCTTAGCATTAATATATAACTTTTATGTATTGGAAAGAATACATTACAGGAATTTAATTCATTTAATTAAAGCCAATTAATAGAAAATAGCCAAACCAAGATAATAAAGGGAAAGGTTTACATGTACCTATGCTTAAATGTAACGTTTATGCAGCAGTTAAGCTTGGTTAGTCTATTATAAAGACCATCATGAGGTACTATCTCATAACCATCGTAGATGTAGCAACATATTTAATAAGGGAGTTACTAATAAAAGAGGATATCGGAAGCTCGATTAGCAATAGGGTACAATCATCATTATAATTCATTCCCAGGGAAAAAACACTTTGTTTCCAATAGTGGTAGCGACAATAGAAAATAATCGTAATTATCCAAACTCAAGTCTTGCTACTATCGCTAGTATTGAAACTTACATTTCACTCAACGAGTATACAACATCTGATGCAGCAGCAAAAGTATGAAAGGCAACAAAATTGGCTAGAGATTGTAATTGAAATGATCATTATCCTTTTTTTTGCTACAGTTCTTATCCGGAAGAGAGTATAATATGCAGTACTATGATAAAACTACTTAAAAGAAGAATGACCAGGAAAAGGGCATAATCGAATTTAAGTAATCTATCTCGGAAAGAAACGGAAACTGTTACTGTACCATAACGCAAAAATGTATGCATAGGTTGTATGCGAGTTTACTCAAAATTTTTAGCTGGAATATTAAGTTTTGATTGCGGCGAGGTGGCATTCTTATAAGATTATTCTTAACATATTGTATGTAATACATACGTAGAAAAGCATCCATATCTACATTTATATTTTATTGTATTGTAAAGGAATAACAGATAAAAAAATGCTGTCGTTGCTCTATTAAATTATTAATAAATAGTTCCATTGGCTCGAGTACTCTCTGCCACGACGCGGTAAAGGTTTTAAGAAAATAGATCACAATCTTACGAAACAAGTATACAAGAATTATTTTTTTTTCCCCATATGTATTATGAGTTTAGAATACGTATATGAATGAAGACTACTATCTGATATGAAAAAATAATGCTGCTCGAAATGCTTGATATATACTGTCTGTAGCAATCTCTATCCACGTATAACAAGGGGAGAATCGAAGATGTTCACGACGAGATATATCATTGGGAGAGGAAAAAATTAACTCTTGCATATTTAATGGGTATTTGTTATTTTGACTTATTAATTCAATTCAAGTTAAACACAGAAATGGTGATCAGTCCAGAGTAGTGTTTGCATTATAATCACAGATCCACATTTCAAATCATTTTAATAGCAAGTATATTGACAATCGTTGGTAATGCTAATAGATCAAAATTGACTTTCTGACCGTATGTACTACAAGGTAAAGTACAGTATAAGAGATATATTTAATTCTTCTCAATTCAAATGAATCGGTAATGAATATACAGTAACATCTAATTTTATACTAGTATTTATTATAAAGTAAATAGTACATGATAGTCTGGTTTGGCGTAGTAGAGAGCAACTTTGGACTTTTCTTATCGAAAAATTATAGCAGTAATTTTCCCATTTTAAATTCATAGATAGATCGTATCATTTGACCCTGTGCTTATAATCATAAGATATACTGTAAGAGGTTAACTGTTAACTCTAAAAATAAAGTACCCTATTCTTAGATAAAATATATTGGAAAGGTACTAACGACATTAGATCATGCAATCCATCATACTTCAACGTCAATTCGCATCTTTTTCGAAATCATGGCAAGTATTTACTGAACTAGCAGTTATAGCGGCCCGAGTTAGGATTTGAACGATATTCAGTGCAATAAAATAATCATACCATTATTTAATCAGTTGTATTTTAGAAGAACGTCACATATACTGCTGAATTATTTTATTACTCTCTCACCGACTACAGTACAAAGAGTGCATTTATCAAAGTCTAATAAGATTGATTGTGCATTATAGTGTCTGACACATTGATTAAGTTGATAACAATATTTTACCATGAAAGTTGCCAGCTTACTTCATCACGATAAGATGACGGGATATATTTAATAATTACGCGTAGATCCAGATAGAAGATGCTTACTGTGATACGTCAAATGATTACTATACATTACAGTATCAACCGTGAGCGACAAAGCAAAATGGAGAACTATCTTTCATGTCTTTGCTTGACAAGTACTGTAATTATTTTCGCGTTTTGCTAAAATATCACTGTCTATCCGTAATATTTGTCAAAGCTGTGCAATATATTGTACATGCATCGACATGGATCGATAGCGGTTGATCTGTTAACTCCTGCATCATAGTTTAATGAATGTATTACAGACAACATGATCAGTGAATCTCTGATCGCTTGTCTAAAATAATAATTAACTAGGCCGCTTGTTTAGGTTAACTACAGTAAATCGTGCACTCTAAGGAAATTTAAGCGATAAAAAGGTTATAAAATGAAATATTATCCGATTAATACTATACAAAGGCGTAGCCCAATGTTCGATAAAGTGCAACGTGGATGGCTTTGATCCGTGTCATGTATTGGACCACAACGCATAAAAATATCGATATTTCCTGAAGATCGACGTATTTCAGTGGATAAATTGCTATTTCATTTTCGGAGTGAAATTCTACTAATACTCTAATACACTCTATGAATTACACGATATAAGCATATCCTCTTAATCGGAGTTCATTCATGATATTCACTCATTTGTGCCAAAATCATGTAAACAAATGCGATGAGTACAGCAGATCGAATTCCATTACAACTACCGTAAACGGTTGTTTCCATCACTAAGCAGGCTTGAACACTAATAACAGACTGTATGTTGGCGTTTGCCTGAACATATCCTATTCTACGCCATATTTCATCTGTTTTTACACATGCTGCATCATATTTATATCAGTGATTGATTCATTATGAAATAAGTTGAAAAAGGATCAATAGAGATTTTAGCGGGGTGTTATGGATACGTTCTGTGGCCTTTTGTCGACTTTTCCGTCAATATCATAAATAAGAGTGAAACAGGCAGTGAATACAAGCGATCTACCCCCATTTATTGGCAAGCATTTCGTTTGTTCGGTTATGATTGTCAAAATTGAAATTTAGAAATGAGGAATGATTTTTACGATTGTACGCGTTTGCATCTAGCGATTGATTATGTTTCTACGCGTTTCAGTTGAGCACGTAGAAGGGTGGCAAATTACTGAAGAGAACGATCGTTAATTACCGTTAATTGACTTAACCAAAATAGTACATTTATAAAGATAACTTAATCGATGATCAAGATAGTTAATTTCATTTGCAGTCAACTTACCTCGTAAATATAGATTGCAAGGGTTGCACAATAAGCAAAGCGATTGCCACTTGCTGAGCAAACATCACGATTCCATGGTTGGCAACCGGCCGCCAAAAGACCGACTTGTCTAGCCATGATGATGGTAGTATAGGTTTAACGGATTCAATGGATAATAGGGCGAAGAAGATGCAAGGAAGTAGCTAGTCGTTAATCTCGGCTAGAATAAGGCTTGGAATAGAATACTTTACTAAATGAAGCAATCCGCCACTTAAGACAGTAATGGACATCGCATGATTGGGATATTAGCCTCCAAATTAGAAGTATTCTATTACAATATGGACGTTGTGGGGAGGACTTGTAGGCGTTCGTTGTTAGGGAAAACGCGCTACACGGCTACAGTACCGCACCGCTTTCCAGAATCGGTACTGTACTGTACCGTACCGTGCTGTACCGTACCGGATTGTAAACATTACAGTGTACAATCCACAGCAGACCTCTTCTACAGTACTGTACTGTACACTGTACCGTAAAGGACTGTAACGAGCAGCACGTAAAACCATTGGGTTAATCATGGGATTAATTAATTAATTAATTCATTTTCATCTTCTGATTTGGAAGGCTTGATGCCGGCTGTATCATTCATTGAACATTGGATCGCTGAAAAAAATCTTTGCTTTACTTGTGCAGTTGTAAACGAGTCTCAAGTCTACTGTTTACGGTAACTGGCTGCAGTCTGTTTTCATTTATATTGACGATTAATTAATCAATCAAGGATTCCTTGGAAGAACAGAAAAACTGCATGACTAGCATACGCAGACTTAAGACAGTATGCTGAAATAGACACAAACTACTTGAGGACAATATAGATTACTATCAGTGTATCCTTTATTTAGTTTATTTAGTTCGTTAGTGCATTTATTATTTCATTCATTTTCTTTTTAAGCGATCATCCACCATCAAAAAAAAAAATGACATTATCACTAGCCAAATAGAACATTGGTACAAAGTATTTCTCGAGTCTTGGTACTGCTTTAGAACTTCTATTGATATTGACGTACCAACCATCATACGAGTATATCAATACGGATTGGTAATACTTATTGTATCTTTCAACACATTTCTTCTGTAATAAAACTAATTTCAAAATCGAATTTAAATTTGAATTGATGTGATGATCACTGCTTCTTGTTTGGCTATCCTGATACAGTACTGTACACTCTGCTGTACAATTAGCATACATATCTGTGTAAAATAGAGATGTCCTGCGTTACCACGGCATACGGAACGCATGTTAACGTACAGTTTTACTACGACACATGTTGTAGACATTGTTGCACAGAGCAAGTTAACCTTCAAGTTGCCGGTAAAACACCTGACGAGATTAAAACGATGCCGATGTACTGTACAGTCAGGGACTACTGAAGCAAGAAGGGTAAACATTTTTACTTGAGTAGTCCCTGGCAAAGTAGGCTGTCAGTAACTGTAGTGACAGCAGTTTTAACTAAGAGTAAGTAGAACTAAGTTGGCCTTTACATAAAGCCTTAGTCTAATTAAACGCTGCGCTTGAGGTTCACATTAGTACAGTACAATCCCTAATTGCAATAAACCGGTGCAAGTAAACTTCCAAAACAATCAACTGCCGGAATTTGGCAAAATCACTTTTTAGACCGTTGGAATTTAGAGCTTCCTTTTTTGTCGAACTGGGATCCTGTATCTACTATAATATAATCTAGTCCTAGATCAAGTGTGATTTTTCGACTTCTTTGCACAATTACTACTTCTAGATGTACACACACAGTATTTTGTCCTTTATTTTAGCTACAACTCGTAGCGATGTTCTATCCGTCCGGCCTGGTAACAGATCCAGAACTGCCTTCTATCATAGTATGTTTCTTGCATGGCTACTTCAGCCAATATGAGCGTAGCTTTCATGTGTGCTTAATTCCCTAGAGCTTATACTGTGATATTCTACCACACATTGATCCTGACTCGAACTACTAATGCCACAGAGGCAAAAGTAGGGACGACATAAGTAAAAAAATGACATTTTTCCAGTACTTGAGCGCCATAGTCCTCTGGCAAAAGCGTTGCCGGCAGAAATTCAACCTACAGTACAGTACAGTACAGTAAAAGTGCAGTACTAAGTACTGTACAGTGTGCATTTTACAGTACTGTATAAAAGCTCTTATACAGTACAGGACGTACTGTACTATACAGTGTCAGTGTACTGTACAGTGTTAGTGGATTTACAGCTACAGTACTATACAAGGAAAACGCTCATTTGTACCGGACTTTCACGGTACCGTACTCGTACTCGGACATCGGACATCGGGACGGTACAGTATAATACTCACTACGCGACAACCTAGCCATTAATTATTGGGTAATCAATAGAACTCAGAGTACGAGTATTACGTCCACCAATGGACTTGAAAATCCTCTTCGTCAATTGCAATTTAAGGTACCAAGTCTGAATTTGCTATTCATTTAAATTGCCTCAAATCAACCTTAGAGTAATATCATTATCAAGTGCTGTACAACAACTTTATTTAGTAAACTAATTGTGGATTCTATATCTTTACTTTTGCTAGTAAATTGGCAGTTTTCTCCTTATTATTTTTATTTTCCCTATTGTTATCCTTTCGATTGGATGAAACGATTGAATGGAGCTATTGGGTAGTATTTTTCCCTCTATGGCTATGGAAAACTCTCGCCATTGTAGGCGCTATGACCGGGATTGCTGTCTGGTGCAAGCAGCCTAATCATAGGTAAAATGAAGCTTACCCCTTATTGCCTAGAAGATTAGGAATGAATGACTGTTTTGTTATAAACCTTTTAGAGATTTAAGATGGACAGTGTCCATGATGACAGTTCAAGTTTTAAAATTTTATACCATTGGAATAACATATCAGCATGACTACGTCCCCAGTACACTTCCAAGGGCTATACTTAATAAATCATCGAGTTTCTACATCCCTAACATGTACTGTGATAAAATAATAGCAACAGATTAAGATACTTCCATAAAACCTACAATATACCGGTCATCTATGCCACCGGCTTCTTCTTTCAGAGAATTTTTCCTACTATTAAAACAGTAAAGATCACATGCACTACTGTGTGCACTATTCACAATAAAGTTTACACTTTTATCTTACAGATAACCCTAAATCGCGCGATGATAATATTTAATCCAATATCTTCGACGTAGAGTCCATCATACTTGTATATATACGCGTATACGGAGTATGTATTCCAGTCTAGTTGATGTAAAATTGATCACCCTCCAGGGTGCTATTGCAATTATCAGGATTCTTAGTTGAATTAACTACGAGACAAGTCTAGATATCATTTCTTGATTGTTGTTGGCATACAAATCATATGAAAGTAGTACAAAATAATCTTTATTTTGTTGTTTAAAGCATATCGTATTCGGTACTGTAGTTATATTATTGGACTTGAAACATGTATTCCACTCAAAAAATATCATAGTCAGTGCGGCGCGATATGCCTGAGTTGCCTGTATACAATAGATAATAATTAAGTATTATTTATTGCTTTCGGCTAATATCTACCCATCTTCTAGCTTGTGTCTAATGAGTACGTACAGTAACACTCGTACTTTATTTATTTGTGGATATATCAGTACAATATACGCGTATAGTGCGATTAAGAATTGGTGATCGTCACAAAATGTGACTTCGCCAAGCCTACAACTACCCAACTGTACAGTATTATAGAAGATGGCTGGCACTAGATTTCACATAAACTGCCAAAGTTTTACAGCTACAAATGATCCTATCAAATAGGCCTGAGAATGCGCAGATTGCTATTACAGTATATAGGTCAGCGTTGTGCTACATACCGATTTCATACACCAAATCTTGAACGAAAAATTTCCGTAATGTGAATACGTATGATGAAGGTTAGGCAATCAGTTCATACACGTATGATGTGATCAATATTGTCTCGCTCTGATTAAGTTTTAGCTTTAGCATCCGCCATTTTATTACTACAGAATTATTGCACTCGCTTTTATGAAATAGCAAATACAATAATGCCTTAATTGCCAACTTCTTACCATGTATTGATTATTATACCTATGTTGATACAATTGTACGTCAACTACCAAATTAAAAAGAAATCATGCTGTAGGTGCTTGCACTTGGCAACGCATCTTGTGATACACTTATAGGGAATTTTATATTATCATGAAAGTATTACAAGAATTATGTCCGGTTACTGCCATTTAGTAAATCCTAGAATATTGTTGCTATCATGTGGGATTGATGTACGGTAGTGAACATCAAAGTTAACGATAAGAATTTTTAATCCATTCATTTCAGCGCGGAAGATCGAGTACTATTCAAGTCTATGCTAATATCATTCTTCTTTATAATGGACCTCTTTGCATTTGAATTAATGCTGTGTGCTAATTTATCTGGAGCTGAAATTCCATTTCGAATTGTATTCATACCACTATTTTTAATCTCGCCTCTTGGAATTCTGGCTTGTATATGGGCATTTCGCAACGAAAGATCAATAGAAGTAATTGCACAAATATTACTCGCACCTTTCCATTTGTTTATGTATAACTGGTACAGTACTCAATTGAAAAGTTAACTTTTTAACATTAGTTATCATACTTCTACTTTTGTACGTATTCAACGTAAATTGATTGAATTAATCTTTATGTTTCACACTTAATTTCTAGTTTGAAACCTTGGTTGTCATCAACATTTTACAGTACATATTCCTAGCTTTGCAATTGGATGGGATCATCGATTGGCATTGGGTGGTATGTAGTATTTGATTAATCGATGAAATATAAATAAACGATGCTAGCTAAAATCAGGTTACTATACCTGAAAATGAATTAGTTTTAAATGTTAAATTATCGGATAAATTTAAAACTGTGCTATTTTCTCACTTAAATACATGTAAATTGTATTCCATGTCGTTAACTATCATTGAAGTTATCAATAAATGGTATTATCACATAGCGAGCGACATTATCATGATTATGATCCACTAATTCTATATTTATATTGTAGCATGTCTTCATTCCTCTTTGGATAGTTCTGGGCATGTTTGGGCTTGTTATCATCTATTACATCATATGGTCTATCATATATTTACGGTCAGGAAGCATGGGCGATGAGCAAAGAAAATACTATGTCTACTCTTCCATGTTAGCTACTGTGGCTTGGGCTTCGCTGCTAGCGTTCCAGGTACACTCACACACAAAATCTCCAAACAATGTTATTCACTTTGCACTTAACGTGATACTGATTTACTTATACTCGTCCAAATAGCAGCTTATTATTTTACATTAACTTTATAAAGGTTACATTAATACTAATTATCTCCATTTTATTGTCGCCTGTTTCTTTAGATTCTATTAAGTGGACGCCTCGATAAACGGAATAAATTTTATTTTTCGGCTGTTTTGGCCCCCTTGAATATTACATTGCTTACCATAGTTTTTTCGTCATTTGGTCAGAAAGGAGGCAATCCTTGTAAGTTACTTTGTTATATACACCTATTGCCTTTGTTATAGCTTTTAACGATTTGATTTAACTATGTGAATTTACTTTGCTGAATAATTTGCCAATTAGGGTGGTTTGGTTTAAAAGAAAATCCTTGGGAAATCTTACTAAATAAGTGTCCATGTCTTCAAGAGTACGGTAACGTTAAGTTTACCTTAGGATGGAGAACTTCTAGAGAGGAACAAAGCGATGATAGACCACAAAGGCAGAAAAAGCAGCAAAAAGAGAACTTAAGCAGTATCGGAAAGTGTGTTGTTGCGGAAGTTAAACTAGACATGCCGGACTGATTAAATCAATCTTTATTCGAAACATTGACATTACTTAGTAATAGATTTAAGAAATCTACAAGCAATCTCCGTCATTCTACAGTAACTGTACATACATTCTCACTTATTATCCATGATTTTGATTTCAAAGAAATCCTATAAATGCTACATTGAAAATTCGGAATAACAGACGTTATAAAGTAGCGAATTTTTAACGTACAGCTAGAGATTCCTGTTGTACGATTAATTTGTATACTATTTGATATTTCCGTGTACAGAATTAACATTGAATAACAATATTATACCAAAGTATTTGTCACCAAGCGATTATCCATGTATTAAATTTGCGGTATGCAGAACAGATAAATTAATTTATTGATGTACTGCTAGTTAATTATTGTTTTAATATTCGAGTGTCGCAAATAACTGCTATAGAAATGCATTATCAAGCTGCCTTAAAGAGTACATTTCTTTCGAAATACATACAATATTCAAGAAGTGATGTAAGCCGGTTTTACTTTTTCTTTTGAATCAATTCGAATAGAAACAGTATTCCTCAAAAATTAGATCTTGCGATCATAATTAAAAATTACATTTATACACGTCCAATTACAATCAGCTACTACTACTGCAGAAATTCTTAAACTGTTAGCTTTCGTATTAGTAACAGCTTTTATAAAGATTCAGTATGGCATGAGGAAGCCTCAATATTTTACACGGATGTCGAGTGAGGGTAAACGGATGACTAAGTACATAAATCACTTTCTTCTAGAATGTAAGATGTTCCTTAGGTTTACTGTAAAAATTTTTTAATGTCAAATATTTCAGGCATTCCTACTTATAAAATGGAGTTAAATTTAAGAAATGCTTTCATAGCGTAAGCTTTGGCATTGCGATGTCTTACTATTTCAAACAATACAGTAGAACTTTTTGTATCTCCATGATGTGTTCCAAAACTTGTGTTCTAACACGTAGGTGTAATAAGCAGTAAACAATCAGGCAAAGGCAAGGCCTGATACTGTTCTACTTTTGATACATTTTGCAATGGGAATACTATATATCCGACCATCACTTACTGGGCCAGTTCTAAAGTTTTGGATGATTTTAACTGCTTTTCGTAGGTAAAATCTTCCTATAAGGATGAAAAAAATTCCTAATTTAGAATCCTGAAATGTTTAACGTGCGAGTTGCAGTCTCTTATAAACATTGACAATACAGACGCAGATCTATGACTAATGGTCAAAAATTTATACGACGTACAATCCGCGATATCAAGAGCGCAACTTCACATCTCATTTCAGTAAAACTCTATACGTATATATGGTAGTACATACAGAACGTACGTATTATTTTATTTCATGCCACTTACCGGATCATAAATAACCCTGATAATTAAAGAGCAACTTGGACATCGAGCAATGTCTTCACCATCCTGTAGCTCTTCCTGTGATATAAACAATAGATAGAGATTTATCAAAAGCTCACGAAATGCATGTTATTAGGCTCGGTCAGGTAGCAACTACCTCGTGTTACTGTACAGAGCAGTATTGGAACAAAATTTTGAAGTCATCAAAAAATGATGCTGCATTACCAGACTACAAATACGGTATACGAATTACTTAATATCACATACTGTATAATGATTCGACTTTTTAGAGTAATTATAGCATAAGGGCGGTTTCAGGAATTTAAATAGTATGGTAAAATACAACAAGTATCAGGAGTAGGATATTAGACATGTAGGCCAGCTTACCGTTGCGATTTGAAATTGATCTCCACAAGGGCAAGGGTAGAAATATGTATCTGAATCTTCATCGTATTCGAAATCTTCAATTTCAATCTCGTCGTGAAAAATAGACATGCTTAGCAGGTAGATCACTTATTTAAGACCAAATCAACAATAGAAACTTGAAATTCTCAGCCTGTCACTTGATGTACACTGAGCTCCAATTCAAACACTGGAATCTCGAATAATCTTTTGCCAAGATATCCAATCAGAGTAGTGTCGTATATACGTCCAAAGTACCAGTGTACAGCACAGTTTGCAGTCTAACAATCAATCAATCTCCTATTCTAGCTTCGATTCTTGAGCAAACAATGTCTACTCATTACTTGTATCTGCTCACTAAATATGGTAAAGATATTGTCATCTCGAAGATCAATAGCAGTCAATAAATACTCCAAAAGAGTGCAGCAGGGGATTTGTGAGAATCACAATTCGCCTAGAGATGCACAATTCGACTAGAGATGCACAATTCGACTAGAGATGCACAATTCGCCTAAGAGATGCACAATTCGCCTAGGAGATGCACAATTCGCATAGAGATGCACAATTCGCCTAGAGATGCACAATTTGTCTACGAGTTGCGCGATTCGCCAAGCACAAGCCTCAGTACAGTATTAGGTGTACAGTACAGTACAGTACAGTACAGTAATTTTATGATTAAAACCATACAGTACTATTTACTGTAGATTATTATACTGTACAGTACAATGTAGAGTACTGTACACTGTACAGTACTATTTTCACAAACTCAGACTCGTCTTTAGACTCTGGAAGTAACACTATTTTAAGACTGTGTTTTTGCCTAGGACTTTAAATGTACAGTCGCAGGGGCTATTCAACAATAAATTGAAACGTCCTTTTAGTACTATACTCTATGTTGAAGCTTTCTGTTGAGTAAAAAGAATGAAAATATAGGGATAGTGTGGGTAGGGTCGAATGGCATAACAGATCCAGCACTCTAAAACGCCTATTGAATGCGTGTGCGCAGACTGACATCGTACTACACTGTATCCCCGTACTACAATACTGTACACTGTACAGTGTGTAAAAGAAAGTGAGCTCGCCCGCTTCACGGCTGCGTAGTGAGTATCTACTGTACCAGTATACTGTACAGTACAGCGTACAGTAGAGGAACAGCTACAGTCTACTGTATAGTATCTTGGGTTGAAATACTGGTACAAACTGTAGGTCACCCTGATGAATAATTTTGATCCATTTTTTACCTAAATGATGATGACCATGAAACAACTCTGCTAGAGAGGATAATAATTATGGACGGTAATAAAGCCGAGATCAAGTCAAATCTACAAATTCATCATTATCAAATTGGCGATCATGTGTTAGTGCACTGGCGTGATGGCATGTACTATCTAGGCAACGTTCGAAAGGTAAAGCCCAATAGCGGCTATGGCGTCCTACTGGTAGTTTATGCAACAAAATCAAATAGGAGTATAAAATTGATTCTATCGTGTTGGTAGTGGATGGTAGAGGATAGATTGGATATAAATCAATCAGTACCGAAATGAAAGATTGAGTAACATGGATTGAGTAGTTGCCATAAAAATGAAATGCATTCATTCAATGCAGGACTCCACTACTACAAATGGGCATGGTCACAAGTGCACAATACAGTACAGTCCATTGCATGCAGCTTAGCTTGATCTTACTGACTTACAGTACAATTCGATATAAGGATTACAAAAGTTGTCGTACAGTCCAGTGCATACAGTTGAGCTTAATATTACAACAGAATTATAAATGAAAGTTAGATTGATGCTTTCTATCGTAGCAATTGACAACAGCATTATAGCTGTATATTATACACAGTGCACCGCTTGCAATTTTGCAACACCTTGAACACAAACGTGCGTGAACATTACTTTCCTATGTAAACTGTTACTATTTTAAAACTATTTGATTAACGCGTCACCGTTTTCCATACTCTACTCAAATAATGTTCTTTTCAGTAACCGATATATTTCTAAAAGTGTACAAAAATATATAGGATAGCATATGTCTTCCAACAGTACAGTATAGTAGACATCTAGAGTTATAATCGTTAAAGTGTAATACTCGTAACTGGATTGGCAGAGAGATGATCCTAAAATCCACTAATGTAGTATTTCAGAGCCTAAATACTGTACACAACAGCCTACGACCCATAGGTTTTGTCCCATTTATGACCGTCAGGTATTCTTGTACTTTCAGTTACATAACATAAACTATGCTCATACCATATATCATAAGCACTTCTTCACCTCGATAATTATCAAACATTCATCTTTATCAGCAGTTAATCATATCTCGCTATCGTAAACAGTGCTCTGATAAATCATGGACGCTGAAGCTTGTAGCTCTAATCTGCAGTTATATCGTAAGTTCATGATAAATCTGAGTTGCCCTACGGTCCAGCGTCTCCAAGATGAACGCTGTAGCTAATTGCTAATTTTGTTAACTGTAAGTACTTGTACTGTACTTCTGATTAATTATACTCGAAAACGATTAATGCTAGGTAATACAATATATCTGTATTATTACACATCATAAGCTACTATGGGGATCTTCCTCTAGTTGTCTACAGTATGTACACTATCGTACAGCACTATTACAAGAAGTCATCCCACTACGTATTTTTCCAGCTTGCTTTGATACTTTATACTTAAAATTTGGTAAATATAAATTGCATTTATAATATTAAAATATTTACAAATCAATTCCCGTAAGAAGTTAACATTCTGCTATTAGCCATAAACTGCAATGCATACCATAAACCCTTCTCACAATCAGGAATATAAGCAACAGTTAGAACATACCAGTACAGCTCTACGCATCTTGCGTAACTAGTAATATAAGTAGAAAATGGAGTGCAACTCCTGAGGTGTCGATGTTGACATTTATGAAATAATGATAATAACATACTGAATTGGCTTACTCACATGCGTTAATTAATTTAATTTCATAATCACGGTAATGCATACACGAATGCTAAAGTGTGCTTGCAGTCAATACTATGTCGACTGGAAGTTTACTCATATTGTATCGAAAAACAGAAATATAATCCAATTTTTACTAAATTTAACTTATTAGTCAAGCATAAACAGAATTAAATTGTAAAAACTACAAAGAATTATTCGTATTTAAATAGCAGAGTTATGTACTGTTAAGTTGCAGGTTTACGGTTTTTTCTTGCAGATGAAAAATTTTAGAGCAAGTATCAATTTAAAATGTAGCTGTCTGCTTACTCTCCATGTAGAATATATATTACCGGCTATATGAGTTTACTATGTCGTTAAGCTTGTCGATTGCGACCTTTTTAATTTTATGAGCATATTTTTAATATTAGACAGATTAAAATGTATCTTGTTAGAGTACCAGAAATAAGTAATTGAAAATAATATATCTGTTCTAATTAGGTTAATAAGAGAGATCGATCATGCTTAGTGGAATTTGAAGATGCTTCTATCCATTCAGCTCGTTATCACCATCTACATCCAGGTAAAACAAATACTGATGGTACGGTAATGTAGGTTATGTCGTCTGTAAGGACCTCTAAGATGAAATAATTAAATGAACACTTATACAAAAATATTATGATTTCGATAATTCTCAGCTTCCATTATAGCCACGGTATTCATCTATAGTGCGCTTTGTTAAGTGTTTGCAGTTTTGTTTGAGTTGATAACGCATAATTTCAGGCAATGTCAATTCAGACAATCCAAATTCTTAATAAATAAAAGATATAAAAGAATGTGTTAACATGATTAATTGCAGAATTAAGTAAGGAAGCTTGTAAAACTTGTCATGGAGAGGTATCAGAAGTACCCAATTTGATAGTTATTTGCGATAATTGCGACCAGGGTAAGTATAAAATTTATGTTAAGCCTAATTTGATTATTCATAAAGTTTTAATGGTTGAATTCTAATTTATTTGTATGCAGGTTATCATCAAAAGTGCCATATACCCCAAGTCTCAGATAGCTTACTTAAACCTGACATTCAATGGATATGTAGATACTGCATATTTGGCAGTGCTATGAAGGTAATATTCTGTTGTAATTAGAACAAGCCATAAAACAATTCCTTACATTACATTCATTAATTGAAACAATTAGGCTGGTGGAGCTCTAAAGCATGGACCCAAAGGTAAGTTGTATCTAATATTCTAACTAGCCATTTACAGGGTATAATGCCATTAAATCAAACAATCGATGCCCATAGTTGTAAGCATATTAATATCATTTGGTGTTCTTCTAGCTCGTGCTCTTCAAGTGCTCAAATCTGAATTACCGTATGAGGTTAATTTAAGCTAAATTTCATTTTAGCCATAGATTATAATTTTTGCCAACAGCTAATCAATGCGACTCTGTATCTAGATTAGTACACTACGCTGGGATAAGAGCCATCTTACTAATTCTGAATGCTTATATTGTTACTGTGGTGGTCCAGGATTGTAAGTGTAGATAATATTAACATACCTAACTCCGCATCGTTAAGTCTAAATTGTTTGCATCTCTTTCTACTCGTTAAACTCTTATCCATTATTAGATGGTTTAATCGGATGGTACAATGTTGCAGATGCAGTCAATGGTTTCATGAAGGTACAGTTAATTTTCTTATCTTCTCATTTGTTATGGCGGATTCACTGACAAAAGTATTGAGAAACTAGCTTCTGTTAATTTTATCTAGCTTGCTTACAATGCTTAGATGGCCCTCTCCTATTAGGAGATAGGTAAATTTTATTACTAATATATTAAATGATTAAACAGTGCAATAACACATTTACTGGGTAATCGTACCAGTACCTCAATACTTGTAATGACTGCTAATCACTGCAACCAAATTTTTACAGGTACTGCATATTTACATGTTCTGTATGTCGTAAAGGCTTGGAATCTTACGTAAAATTACCTATTGATATGTAAGTATTTACTTTTAGCATGCATTCAACAACTGTGATAATTATCTATCAGTTCCACTAATTAACCTCTCCTTATTAGGGAAGACTACGTTCATCTATCATTATACAATTTAACAAGAAACAGTAAACATAGATATTTCGACATCGAAAACTCGATAATACCTTTCATGGATAATAACAAGCAGTATGTTAAATTAGATAAAAAGGTTAGTAATATACATTATTTCATCTACTATCATGTTAATAGTTCTTTTATTAGTGGTTTTATATATCAAATTAAACAAAAAAGGTTAGTATTATATGTATAACTTTTCCATCTATTGTTATGTCAACATTTTTTGATTTGTACTATTATTGCCAGTTGTTATTGTGTTGCTTATTTTTCACTGAGTAAATTTGATATTGTTGCTAGTATTTAGATGTTCCATTAACTAGCCTTGTACGGTTAGTATATGAAATACTGAAGAAGCATTTACACGATAAGTAAGTGTTTTGTATAAATATGATTTATTGTGATTTCTTTGTTTTTACTTACTAAATCAACCATTTAAATTTAAACACTTTTATGTAGATACTGTATGGACAAAAGTGCTAAAAGATATAAATCTTGGGGCTTGCGTATGCTAATACCTCCACTACCTACGTCAAAAGAATATGAAGCTCATTACCCTCCAATTAAGTTTACTGATCATAAAGCACTGAAAGCTACAATGAAAACAAGAAAGAGCAACCCTAAAATGAGAATTATGCCTAAACGGTTAGCAAAATCAGATCGTACTCTATATAAATGCAATTTCTGTTAGAAAGAGGAAAAGATTTTAATGATTATCATGTAACTATATTACTAGCTTATGTTCCGAGAGAACTTTACTTGAAAATAATGAAGACCTGGCTGATAAAGGAAATCTTTCACAAGGTGGCCAACTGTCCAAGAAAGTAAAACGTCAGTTAAATCACGAGAATAAAATTGTAGATAATAATCGGCCGTTAAAACGAAAACGAAAAGGTTGTCGGCTCTCAAGCAGTAATACAAGTGATATGGCGACTTTTTACCAAAAAAGGGTTAATAATTCAGTAGAATATATCATGGCTAAAGAAGTAAACAAAAAGGGGCGCCGATTGCATAGTTATAAAAAATGTACAGTTTCTGCTCGTCGGATAACATGTGATGGAGAAGTGCAATACCTATTCCATTGGTAATTTTGATTTGTTTCATAGCCTAACTTCTTAATGCGATACATTCTTGAGTGCACTGCTACATATAATGTAGAGCTACAGACGAAATTTTTTTAGCTACTACCTTATATAAGTGGCTTGTTTCCATTGCAAACGTAATGGACTTTTTGTGACATGTACTCACTTGAATAGCATTACTAAGCAACTTTACATAAATTTAGATTATTTGTTCATTAGAATGGCTTCGATTTTTTATTTTAGCGTCGGTGAACATTGCGATAAAGGTAATGATCCTTACGGCTATCTCAAGAGTTGTCTAGTATCATATCTCTTGACAGTATAGAATGGTTACCTTTAAATGTGCATGGATGAAATATCTATTTAATAGTAGTGTAATGATCTCGTAACTGACGTAGTAAAAATTAATGCAAGAAACACAAAGTACTGTATAATATGAAATGCATTGAAACATTCACCGACGTTAAGCGTTTATGTACATATGAGTATACCTGTGCTGTTAACTAGTATTTACTCGATACATCTGCCGTTATTATAATGTCAACAAATTAAAATTTTACTGAAAGGGTTACCCATTGTAAGAGAAATTTAATATTAATAAAATAAAGACGAATCTTTCTACTAATTCAATATCGTGGATTATTGAAAGTGTTATATATGCTGGACATTTCATATCTATTAATTTTCATCAATGTTTGATAAAATTAATTTTACAACGAAATGCACAAGCAAAGCTCACACAGTCACTTGATGGATGAGACGCGGATCAATAACTGAAATAAAACTAAAATTTAATCGGTACTGTTACCGTAATTAGATCGAGCTGCCTAGATCTGCTAGGAAAGGAAGCTTTGGTATATTGGCAATAATACAGGGCTTGTACCGGTTTATACAATATTTAATCCATGCTATCAATAAATGGGATGCTTGAAATTAGTTGTAACATGTTTAATAGTAACAACATCTCTTAATCATGTACGATTTATAAGAAGTGCTGAAATCGCGTTACCGTTCATAAATTGAAAGCTAGATGGAGGCTCTTTATGATTCAGTATAGTGATATTTAGCAAGGTGTAGGGTCTGCTATAATCGCAATTAAATTGTTAGAGTTAAATTAGCAGAGAAGTAGAGTTTATTGGTATTAGTGGCACATTTATTGCAAAGGAAAACCGTATGAGGTTATAGTGTGTACAACGACGCGACTAGTCGAATAGCTAGTGACGTAGGATAGGTAAAGCATGCTAGCTCACCATGTAACTAGCAGAACTAACTAAAGGATAGATCTAACATTATCGCTTTTACAATGTAAGAAGCACAGAAGGAGGAGATTATTCGTAAAACAATAATGACTATTAAGGGTAGCTTAATTCTATATTAGGGTAGTGCTACGATACAATCAAGCTAGAGTACAAGAGATTTGCACAGTATGAATAATTAAATGTAGATTATACAAATAAGGAGTTATGTTACAGTCCATATAGAAATTAACTTTACTAAGAATAAACTATACCGTATTTAGAAGTATACACTACAAGCATCATACAGAATCAGTTTCAGCAGTTACTAGTCCAAACTTCCATCGCTTTGCTGACGGTTTACGATAATGTACCCATTTATTAATAATTAACAGGTAGTATTACCATTCGACATTATATAGATGCCGGTAATAGCCGAGTACTACTATATTTAAAACAGATTGATTTAATGTACGTACTGATCGTGCATTTCCACGTTATTCACTTCGCTTTCGCCTATCAGATCGCTGACTAACTGACATTATCCTCTTAGAAACACTTTTTTGTTATATGATATATAGTAATCAAAAATAGCCGGGACAGGGGAACTACAGTAGGGTAACACTACGAAATGCATGAGAGCAATAGAACTAATAGTACCTTCTAATGTGTATCAATCACTTCTACCTTCTCAATAATATTTACATAAACCCTAGAGATCATTCATTTCTATACCAATTCAAATTTCCTTTAAGTAACTTTCGTATTAGTATGTTTACCGAATAAGGATGGTTACTATATACAGTATTAATGCTATGTTAAGGTTGGTAAGCAAAACTGTCTAATATACGTTTATGCTCAATTTGTTAACAAAATTAACAGATAGCATTATCATTCGATATTATATATATCCCGGTAATAGTAATGTACTATGCTATATTAAGATTAGTTAATAATCCAAAGCGCATTATGATAACTAATGTACGGTGATGGACATACCTAGTTAAGATTAGCAGGTACTGTAAGATATCTACAGTGCGGTACAATGTCCATAGTACTGTGGTCAATTCTATACCAATCATTATAATGTGTCTAAGGATCGCTTGCGTATGCAAGCACAGCTTGCTCTGTCAATAACAACCGTTATAAGAAAATGTAATAATCAAAATGGCTATGTAGAAAACACTATAAAGATTCTATGTTTATTCAATTTTCATCAGAGCATCACATCAAATCAAAATTTAAAGCAAAACTTGCTCTGTCGATAACAACCGTTATAAGAAAATGTAACAATCAAAATGGCTGTGTAGAAAACACTATAAAGATTCTATGTTTATTCAATTTTCATCAGAGCATTACATCAAATCAAAATTTAAAGGCCTAGTGGCCACCCTTAGCGATATAACGAGTACTATTTCAAAAATTAGTACTCTGTAGAAATTACTACCTTAGAGCTATTCGTTTTACATGAAGAAATCTTGAGGTAAAAAGTACTGTAAGAATCTTATACTGTCCTATTGAAATGAACCCATAATCAGAGTCATCTAACAGTAGTATAAATACCTAAGAGATTTACGAAAGATCGTTAAGCATTTGCAACGAATACGCATAATTAGACCTTTGTATTCATGATAGCTAAAATGCTTAAATACTGCAGGTAGTGATAGATGAAATTAATGTTATTTATTTATTCACTAAACAAAGCATGCATTCATTAGCTAGCATATTTCATGGCTAATTAATTATACGAATCTTTTGCTGATTCGTAATATCATAATAATAACATTATAGTAAGAATTTTGGTTTAATATAATAAATAATTCTAATTTGTATTACGTTAGTTAGTTTACTTAAAATAGAAGCTAAAAATAATATTTGCAACCATTTGATATATAAAAGTTGTAAATAAGTACATCATAAATTATCTCTAGTAGCTATAATTAGATAATAGGAGCTAACAGAACTAAAATGCAGATATCAATGCACAAAGACTTAGTGAACAAACACGGGCAGCTGATTAACCTCTAACAGCTGCAGCATTAATGTAGCAAAAATTGAAATTTAATTCCCGAAAATTTATTACTTTTATTTACAGAAGGGATATAATATCTATAAATTAACAGCTCTCAATTCGCGGTACATTCTTACAAACTGTAATAGAGTCGAGCTTGAAGATGTAGCTGAAGTTTTTATCCTTTTTTGCACGACGCTTAGAACCAGATCAAAAAATTTATTAAGAGAAATGATTCTTCTATGGAAAGTTGGAATTAATGCTTGAATATACTAGTCATAAACCGGATTTTAGATTTCTGAACTCGACCTACCCCTTTATATTCACAAAAATAAGTTTTAAGATTCATTCTACAAACACTGTACACAGCGCGATAAGTGAAACATTTGCTATAGTAAATAAAATTTGCGTGATCGATTGTCACCGAAAAAACCCTTTATGGCAGAATATCTGTTCTTAATTGAGTTAGAACTACGTTAACTTTCTATCCAGATATTTGCATATATCAAGTGATATTTTGAGCAAGCTATTCATTACTTTGAGCATTTTAAGAACGCACTAAACGGCATAGAGCTTCAATAATTTCCATATTGCGCAAAATAAACTCAGCCAAAGTTGAAATTTACTTTCCATGCCATTCTTCATTAAAAATTAGACTACTTCCTTCCTATTTCAGGTATGTTTTCTTGAACTAAGATAAAAAAGGTGCTAAATACTCTAGTAACAAAAAGTTTTTCATAAATGGTTAGGTTAAGTCACTCTATACTGTCGTCATTGACAAAAGAGCAAACCGATCTATTCATTCATTGCTGCCCCATCGTTAAACTATGCTACGTTTATCAAAAGTAGAATGAGAAAGAATAATTTATTCAAACTAAAATTTGGGATTATTTCTTTGATTACCTCAACTTTTTGAGAAATTTATTGATACTTACTACAATGTTATATCAAAACAAATTAGAGTAGTTTTCTACAAATATTAAAATTCGAAAGTTCCATAAGATAATTAGTTGTAGTCCTAATCAAGATATCGAAGAATCTAAACGATCGTGATGAATATTTGCCATTCTTATTTAAGCAGTACTAATGCTAATAAATATATATAGTAAAAATTCTCACTAATTAGATTTCCCCGCTACTAATTCGTTTTGGGAGAATTTCTATTCTAAATTTGTCTGTAGTGAACATAATACTAACACTATGAATTGATGACTTAATTAGATTACTTACCATTCAATAAATAATCAAATTACCTCACGTGATATCTTTTAATTAATTATAAGGGTGTGAGTATAGGCATCCAGGAATATATTTTGCACGTATTTTAAATCAAACTTATAAATTCAAGACTAAATTTTTCATTCTAAGGCAGAAAATTATGCCATTTTATAGTAAAATGATAAAGCAGCGTGCTGAACTTAGAGATAATAGAAGTAATTTTAAAATTTTAGTGGAAAGTATACGGTAGATTTTGTTCTTAGTCTAGTTCTAACATGAAAGTGCTTCTGTATGACAATCATCAAATCTAATGTAAGAACAGTACCGCTAGATTTTATTCCACGAATAACCAGAATTAGCTACATAAGACGATACGACTTCCCTTTCATTTCTGTTTAAGAACATTAAATATATTTTTTATACCTTATATTATTAATACAGTAGTAATGATATTAATCTTCTTCAAAATTTACTCGGATTGCCTCACAATGCTTTAACAAGTAAGAACTTGGACTGTTATGCTCGTTTATAGCGTAGAGTAATTGCCATCATCTAATCCCGTATATCATTACACGAAACTATCTTATAGTCGTTGACTTTCCTTATTTCATGAACCATAAGCAAATTCTTTGTTATCAGCATTCAACTTTAAATACTACACAAGCAA
This sequence comes from Trichoplax adhaerens, assembly GCF_000150275.1. Classification (NCBI taxonomy): domain Eukaryota; kingdom Metazoa; phylum Placozoa; class Uniplacotomia; order Trichoplacea; family Trichoplacidae; genus Trichoplax; species Trichoplax adhaerens. The sequence goes on from NW_002060947.1 coordinate 4,960,644, forward strand.
TAGTCAGGTCCTAATTTATTAGCATCTTACAAAAATTTTCCCATTGATTTTTAGCATCGAAAGTTAAATACTACAGTCAGTAAACTTGATTTTTGGATACTATATTACGTGGTATTCACTATAAGAAGTACGGTAATTAATACGGTAACATATGCGTCTTATTAAGGCGAGGCAGTAGGTATTAATTTGATAGACTGCCCAATGAAGTGAATTCTACATCAATATAAACACCATTAACTATCATAGCTATCTTATAAACAGCCTTATACAACAATTGCTTCATCTTTTAATCAATAACAGCTATACAGAATAAATATATTAAACTTTATTCACACTTAAGATTCTAAACAAATCATATTGGATAAAACATTACCATAGACTGTCTACCTGATGCAATACTAAACAGAGTTCTAATTTCACAACAGTTCGAACTAGCTGCTAATTTATTTTCAGGCATATACGATATCCTAGAGCGAAGTTTTTATTTTTTTCTAAATGTTAATCTCGACATGAAATATAATCTATGTTGGCTTTCTTGTATACCATAATGAGACATAAATACGACAAGAGAAGGTAGTAGACCTTAGTAGATGCTGCGTTGTATGACTTAATTAAACCATATTGTAAAACGGAAATCAATACGCCAATCCAACAGCACTAAATTATTGCAACTGGACAGTGAAAAAAACTTAAATAAATAAAAGCGATGACGTTTCTAGCGTCCCTATGAATCAAAATAATACCTCTAGTGGCCATCTTGAGCATCTATATAGTAGTAATTATTCACACTGAATGGTAATTGTTCAATTTTGCTCTACATAATACTGCTGCAGTATAGACAGATAAAATAGTTTGCACACAAGGGCGAGAGGACCTTTATGCTTGTGTAATCAATGCAAACACTTTGGAGCCCAGTCCAACCCCTAGTGTTATTGTTACAATCCATGCCATACTATGAATATCCTTGTTCATTTTTAACTTAATGTTGAAGCTGAACAATTGGTTGGTATCAAAGAAGTTAATTTGTATTTAATAGTTCCACATTAAACTGGCATGCTGTGAGTTTTCAGTCAAGGAAAGAACATTTTCAACTTCATGTGATCGTTGATCATTGCAGAATTCGAGATAGGCATTGAAGAAGTATTTGGTAGAGCAATTTTGGATAGTTGAAACGCTTGGTTAGCGAATTCTATTAGGGAGAAAGCATTAGAATACAAACATCAATTTCTTTTTAACAGTCCGAGCTTGCATCACTCTTAGGTAAGATATTGATAGCTGGCTATTATCGATGACTTTTCCACCATTTTATGTTCTGATATTTACATATTGAGAGTTGGATAGATCCACACTACCTTCGAAAATAATCGACACGATTATTAAAACACGTTAATTTTAAATTATTGATCGCGTGGATGAATCTAGATCTTCTGAAGACTAAGCGTAGATAGGGACGTAATTTACACCCTTTAAAATGGTAACGAATTATTAATTGAGCAGCTTTCCAAAAGCTTCAGATTCTTTTATCTCGTCCAGCGCGTTATGGCTGGTTTATTTTCAGCTATAGAACGTTAATCATCTTTATTATTTCAATAACGAACTACAAGAGTTGATATTCTACAGCCACGTATCGATGTAAGTACTACGCCAATATCAATGACAACTTGACATTAGGCGTATCCTACCCATTAAAAGACGACCTTTCAGACAATTTTCAGTACATGCCTATTTAACTTGTTACGAAGACCATTATGGCTTCAATAGTCCATATGATTCTCTTTAGTAAGTTAAAAATTAACAATCAATACTAAAGAATAAAAATAAAACTTAGTTGTACAGATTTTCCTTCTTACGATTGCCATTACAAATTGATTTGCCATCCCGTAAATCTTTAATCATCTTTAATCGTTTCTTGCCGTTGAAGATGCTTTTCATTGTACCCAGCTAGAATTTTAAAATATAGCACAATTAGCGAAAAACAATGTAGTTATACTGATTTCTTGTTGGCAGATCTTCAACTTTTCATAATCTCTTCTGAAACTAGCCTCCTTTAACATTGGTTAAGTTACTTCATTTCTCTAGTACACGTACGACAACTGCAGTTTAATACTGAACCTTCAAAACAGTTCGCTTGACTAATTAAGACCAGTAATAAGTATAACATTACAAACTTTTAATCTATTGCTTCAAATGATTTTTGGTGCTGAAGCAAAGGATATTACAAATGAATTAGGATAGAGACTGTAGGAAATCGCTGATCGAACTAGCACAGTGGAATATCTATTATGATATGCTTCGATATTGTCGACATTTTAGAAACTTTTAATTTTGGATTACTTTAAAAGCGTTAACGACTAATACATGATAATTACTTTACCTGCCAAAACGAATTTTACTTAGGGAATAGTTCAGGAATGAAGGCATAGTTTGGTCTTTATAAAGACTACAGATAATTTTCAGTAACTAGAAATGACTACTTTCGGAATGATTACGATTTTATTGATATCCTCGATAGATGCTAATAGAATAAGCGGGAAATCCGTTCCGAGTAAAATGCGGAAATTATTGTCTTATCTCTACCGAAGCCATTATTCACATTGATCGTATTAAGGATATCATGGTAGAAATAGAGTAGTTGCTGTCTAAGTTGACAGATCATTCTTAAACCAAAAATGCCTACTTTGAAAATGTTTCATTGCCATATTCAAGAAGTGTAGTTGAAGTAACCTGTAAAACAGCTACAGTAAATTGTAGAAATACTTTTTCCTATGCCATATTTACTGAAAAAGATGATTATTATCGACAATATTGAGGATGCCATGACAAAGTTATCGTAATGGTTAACAACAGATTGTCAATTATCAAATAGATGCGGAATATTTCTGCTTGCAATGTTTGCTATGTACCCCCTAATATTGGAATGATTTCAGGCTAGTAGCAAGTAGTTATCGCTAATTTATTTGAAATATCGATTACTTAGCCCATCGTGCTATTAATTGCAGCAGGAAATCAATACTAAAATAGTCTTTTGCTATCACGAAAGATAGACACACGGTACATCCAATGTATTAAAACACTAGATTCTGCCCTAAAGTTTAGCTGTCATTGTACCCCATCAACAAACTCTTTTTCAGATCATTCCCTAGGTCATTATTGGTAAAGTATTGCAACTATTGCAGCTTCTCTAACAATAACATTCATCAACAAAGTAAGGACATGATTGAAACAAGGTAGTAACATGGTTGTTAATATACGACAGTACAATAAATGCTTATGCGTTGAACAAAGAAATAACTACTTTGAAATATGGGCTATTACATTGCTTTCTATATAAAATTCGCGATGTTATAATAAATAAAGTAGATAGTTAACCTATTATAATCATTTTATCTTTGCAATAATGAGTTTCATAATCAAAATAAGAGCATTGTAATTCTCATGCATAGCAGCAATAAATAGAATGCATCGTAAACGTGTGTACTGAGCAAAGAGGTTGCTACAGTAACAAAATAGTCTTAAATCTACTTTTAATCTACAGTAATAATTCATCATTTTCATCTATGGAATAAGAATTGATATCTAAGAATGTTTTAACCGAAATAGAAAATCAATAGTAATTAATCGGCAACATATAATAGTAGGTGAATACGCATAGAACTAACATAGACGATATAAAAGGTTGGCCGCAATTTTGCTACTCTCGAAAGAAAGTTGCTTATATTTCAATTACGTATATAGGAGAAAAAGAGTACAGCATAATAACATAAATGTTTCCTTTCATCCGCTGAAAGAATGATTTTTCGTCGATGAAATAAGAATATTATGATCATAAAAGAGTAACAGTAGTAACTGGCATAGATTTTACAATTATGTAACCAAGAGAAAATTACCCTATCTGAAATATTTGTTACGATTTAACTTGCATTAATAGTAACCGGTTGTCTCTAGTGCGTAAGCCATGAAGTTGTAGTTGATCCTTTTTGAATCATGTTGTTAATGAAATAAGAATATTGTGACCATCGAAGAGAACCGTAACAACAGTTAATTGTCATAAATTTTACAATAACGTAACCTACAGGAAATCATCTAATCTGAAATATTTATTGCAGTTATCTTGCATTAAAAATCAGTTTTCTCTAGCACTTTAGCAATCGTAGATACTCTATTAATCATGTTGTACAAGTTTTTATTTATATAAGCAAAATCTGATCAATATTTTATTATATGGATATATGACAAACATTCTACTAGTATAGTAATAGCAACAATCCAAGTTTTGACGCAGATATCTTTGGATAGGTTTACTATACTAAGTCATTTTCTTGCTTAAATGCAATACTTTAACTTTTCTACACACCTTTTTCTTGATCACCACAATAGATATCATTGATATAGAATTAAGTTTCCTTTTCGACGAAAATATTTCAAAGAACAGAGCATTTTCTCCTTATCGCAGAATTAGCTGCCGTCGGTTTGATTAAGGTGATATTTATTAACTGATCGAATTTAGCCCAAAGGTAGTATTCACACCGGTTTGGTAATGTATAATTAATTTAATTATTGAAAGTGTTTTATTATATTAATAAGGATAGGGCAAATGAGATAACGAATCTCTGTGAGCGGATACCTCTTTCACGATAAATATTCAACATACAGACAGATCTTGTTGCTAGATTGGGTTAGAACTCCAACATGGCTTCAACAAAATGGGGTTCAGCTTTAAAGAAAGCAGCAGCTGAATCTCGTGCTCAAGAATTAACATCAGGAATTAATCTAGCAGGACTGGACACTGCTACACCAGAATTATGTTTGAAATTAATTCGCCAACCGTCCGTTCAGAACTTTACAGCTCTGAAAAACTTTTTATCGCGATGCCAACAAACATGGATGATTCAATTTCTTGAAATTGAAGGGCTAAATGTTATCTTGGAAGTCCTAGAAATACTGTGTGATCGCGGTATCTCTAGTGTAATCGATGCATTTATTCAACTCGAATGTGTTAACTGTGTCAAAGCCATTATGAATTCGTCCGCTGGCATAAATTACATCATCAACCATCGAGAATCATCACGAATGTTAGTCAAAGGTAATGTTGCTAGTAGTTTTCTTTATCAATTTTTTTCATTAGTTTCTTTTATTGGTAGAAGTAGAATGCAGTAACCTATCGTACTGTATACTTCCACAAGGCATACTCTATAATTCTAAGTTTATAACACACAATCGTTGCAAACCGAAGTTTGTGTGACTGTAAAATCACAAGTTTTCGACAGGAAATGCTTTTTCTAGTAAATTATCTACTGTACGGTTTACTAACTCTGCCAATCTCCTTTCGTGAAAAGTTACAATTAACTTGCAGATAGGAGGTTATGATTATGCTGATATTATTTTTAACCCTATCTATTCCTCGAACTGATTTACTTTATTGTTACTAGCGTACTAGGATAAACATCAAATTCACTACAGTTATAGCTAGCGCTGCAAATATTTCAATATATATTAGAACTTGCACACAAGAACGGGTTAATTTTATAGTAGCTCTTTTGGTAGTCAACTAGTGAAATGATTATCCTTTTCTGTTGTTTATATTATACCAATAAAGGTATAGAATGTAGAAATGTAAGGAAATATGTCTATACGATACGCATATGTGTATCTATAGCTAATTAACTGCATTAAATCAATCTTATCTATTTTATACGTACGCAGCATTTGATTCCGGAAGTGTTATGGTCAAAAAGCAAGTAGTCGAGTTGCTTTCTGCTGTTTCAGTTTATTCAGATGAGGGTTATGATATGGTATTGGACAGCTTGCAAACTTTTAAGGTAGGAAGAAGGTTCCTACTATAGTATGGCACGTAAAATACCCTCATTATTTCTTAATAATTAATAGGAGCAAATGTCTATTTAGTGAATATTGTAGTTACCATCTCAACTTCAAGTGATTCTAATTATCTTATACATATTTGGCTTACTGTAGGAAGAATACCAAGAAAAATCTCGGTTTAGCGCTATTGTTGATGAACTGAGAGAAGCAGAAGTAATTTCGTATCAAGTAGCTGTACTGGCATTAATAAATTGCTTAATTATAGCAGCAGCCGATTTTGATCAAAGGATTATGATCAGAAATGAATTCATTAGTTAGTCTTTGAAATCGTAGCAAATTTAAAGAATATTAAATAAGAATAAGTTTTTGCCAATTAACCATTAAACAAATATATGATGATATTTATTAATATGAATGCAGCAACTTTGAGTTAGATTTAAGCATTTTTTCAGTATCCAAATATTCTATTTTAATAGGTCTAGGACTATTGGATGTATTAACTAAGTTAAGGTAAATTCTATAATACTTAAAATAGATTCTGAATTACATATCTTGAAATTGTGGTAAATCGTAAGGTAGAAACTGATTTCAGAAGAATTGTAATTACCAAAAAAGTAATGAATTGAGATAATAACGAAAACTTTGTCATTTTGTCATGTCGAATGTATTATTTTAACCGGTATTCAATATCTATATTACCTAGTTAAGAAGATCATTTTCAAATCTACTTGCTATAATTATTTTAATATTTAGAGATTCTGATGACAATGATCTTCGAACTCAATTGGATGTCTATGATAATCGATATACAAATGACGAAGAAGAATTGTTAAACAGAGTGGATGTCGAAACTTCAACGTGCAATCATATGAGCTTGTTTAATGCCCTATATGGAAAGGTATAAGTACTCCAATTATAAATACTTATTTAGCAATATAAATCGGATTACTCAAAGTATTTTTAGCGTACGATACTTCCTACAAAGTTCGCTTAAATCAATTAAATCAAGGGTGTATATTAACGCAATTATGCTGTTTGCAATATTTTTACTACACTATCGCAATGCTTATTTCTCTGATTATTTTTACAGGTGCATGATAAAGCTAATCTCCTTCATTTACTCAAGAGTATTACATATCATCTCTATTCCATTCCAACCGATTCGGAGCATTCAGAAGATATCTGGCAAATTTTAGACTCGTTGATATTTGATGTGGTGAACAGCGATACTATCAAGAGCATCACAAGTATGAAGCAAAAAAATGCTGAAAAATTTCGAATTAGCATGGAGAAAGTGACTAGAACTACAGCTAATCAAGGAGTACAGACTGAACATAAAGATGAAGTTGATTCCGCCATAGCTGTCAACGTTGCTTCAAGAGTTACAGCGGCCCCTCCACCGCCACCACCACCACCACCACCACCTCCTCCACCCGGTCCAAGTGGAAGTGCACCACCGGCTCCACCACCACCACCACCACCACCACCTCCACCACCTCCTGGAGGAATTCTACCACCACCACCACCGCCACCACCACCTGGACCTGGAGGAATTCCTCCACCACCACCACCTGGACCTGGAGGAATTCCTCCACCACCACCACCACCACCACCTGGACCTGGAGGAATTCCTCCACCACCGCCACCACCTCCTGGACTTGGAGGAATTCCTCCACCACCGCCACCACCTCCTGGACCTGGAGGAATTCCTCCACCACCGCCACCACCTGGACCTGGAGGAATCCCACCGCCGCCACCGCCACCTGGACCTGGAGGAGTTCCACCACCGCCACCACCTATGGGAGCTGGCGGTATTCGACCACCACCTCCTCCATTTGGAGGGCCTCTTCCACCACCAACACTAGTAGCTGGCTACGGGCAAGCACCGCCTAGACAACGAAAGCCATCTAAGAAAATGAAAACGTTAAACTGGAGCAAGTTAACAGAACGCCAAGTCAAAAGCGAAAACTTTTGGAGTAAAATCAGCACTAAAGAACCTGCCGAAGAGGAAATTGATTACGCTACCATTGAAGATTTATTTTGCAAGAAAGAAATAAAGAAAGCGCAATCGAGTGAAAAGAAAAAGAAAGAGCCAACTGAGGTGGGGCTTGAATAAATTACTATTATAAGCAATATTGGAATATCGACAACTATACATGTATGTGTCAAGTGCTCATGAAATTTTAATTTGCCATTATCTAGATTACCTTACTGGATGGAAAGCGTTCCTTAAATGTCAACGTATTTCTTAAACAGTTTAGGAAGTAAGTAATACCAATTATTACTATTTGGGCTAATTATATTATGTTATTAATTAATGGATATTGAATGATAATAATGATTATTCAATTCCACGAATTAATTATCACTAATACCCTCTGTTTGAATGTTTCTCGAAAACTTTTAAGTATGACAAGCGAAGAATTGATTGAATGTTTAAAACAAGGAGATAAAGATAAATTTGGAGTGGAGAAACTTAAATTGATGATGAAATTATTACCAACGACGGATGAGGTTTGATATCATCACCTTGATCTTCAGTCTAAATAATCTATTTTAAGTGCCCATTTATCAATTTAGCGATGTTATGGTTATTATCTTGTTGGAAAATAATCTAATAGATATATCTCGATCAGTACTTTAAACTATTCAAACACTAGCAAGACAGTTTAGCAGTCCTTTACTCAGTATTGTTCTAGAATATTTATACAACTGTTAATATTAGCACTGTGTCATAATCTTATATGATTTTGTGGATAAAATTCATTATCGTTTCTAATTCAGATTAAGGAATTAAAAGCCTTTAAAGGAGACACTACAAAACTGGGCCCAGCTGAAAAATTTCTTTTAATGCTGTTGGGGCTACCAGGGTAAAGATTAAAGTCGTTTTAGAATCATTCCGTTAGAAACTTTCTTCAACCTTTCGAAATTTGCTTGAAGCCTTGAAATATTCTATAGTAATTAAATAAAATTGACTTAATTGTGATACTTACCTCCTTAATATAGCTATAAACTACGTATTGAAGGATTAATCTTAAAGGATGAATTTTCTACCTCATTGGAATATCTTAACGTCAGTTTACAGACCATTTTAAATGCTTTGGATGGTAAGTGTAGTACTACTATAGGCAATTTTAGCAATCAGCATATGCTTTAAAAAGCGAAAATTTCGTATTTAAATAAGATTCATTGACATTGCAACTTAAGTAGTCATCACTTACAGTTAAATATCCCAAGAGAGACGCCAGTTTCTGCCTCTTTGTCATTTCTGGCCTCTGTAATTCTCAATAGATATAGGGATACTGCAAAGTAAATGCAACGTTGATACTAGCAAATGTTGAGAAAGAATCATAATTTATAGCCTATTTATTAGAAAAAGTAGTTCTCTAAATGATTATGAATATGCAAAGTTCATATATCGCCGATCCGGTTGTAATGAATAGGCTAACCATTGATCTTGTATAGCAAATGTGTTTAATACATCCTGAAATTACTTTCGGAAAAGTTGATAGAAAAGTAAAAGGTTTATATAGCTGTGATATACTGCGTGTAATGACATATTATTTAAACGTGTACCGAACGATATACCTACATATATAAATGTGATTTTATGATGATAAATTCGTGTCTAAATATAAATTTGCAGCGATATTACGCAATAAAGCAATGGAGAATGTTTTGGAGATTATATTAAAAACCGGCAATTTCATAAATGCGGTAATAGTATTTGCTTTAAATGTTTACAGTAGATATTGACTATTTTAGCAAAGCTAAAAATAAATTTCATTCAATAGGGTAGCTTTGCTGGGAATGCTCATGGTTTCAAGATAGGAACATTACTTAAATTAGGAGATACACGCGCTAATGTCCCTCGTATGACATTTATGCATTTTCTTGTTCAGGTATGCATTATTTTTAATCGGCAAGGTCTATAGCTACTACCTTAACCATATTAAACACTTAAATAAAAGTAAAAAGTATACGGCCATGAAATAATTTTCTTTATGGTTATTGAAATTTCAAGTAATACTTTTTTACACGAATGAGCCACTTTTATTTTAAGATGGTAGAGGACCGCCCAGAATGCAAAGGTTTTGTAGAGAGCTTAGCTCCTGTAGAAAAGGCTGTTAGGTACGATTACCGAATAAATTGAAAGATTTACCATGTTTCTTCTAAGAGCTACAATAAATAAAGTAAATTATTGTTCATTGAATTTCGTTTGATTCAGGGTCATCATGGATGCTTTAATTGGAGAATTTAGGGAGATATCTACGAAAGTAAAGAAACTCGATCAACAAATTGAAAATTCATCTGAAGACGTCAAAGAACAATTTGAAAAGTTTATCCAAGTAAGATTGACAGACTTGTAATATTACTACATAATGTGAATGTTGATGGTTGGTTAAAATTTGCATGTAGACTAACGGCTAAGCTTGTTTCTACGGTGGCAGTTAATCGTCTTACTGTCTTCTTTCGTGAGAGGAATAGATTTTTTCGAAGTCAATAAGATTATTTTTACTAATATAAAATTTTCAATAATAGGAATGTCAGCTTGAATTAAAATCCGTTGAAGATACGATCGAAAATGTTAATTCCTTGAAGAGCCAGTGTGCCAAATTTTATTGTGAAGATGAGAAATCATTTAAATTAGAGGAGATTTTTTCGATCTTTCATAGATTTGCCTCCAATTTCAAAAAATGTGTCGATGTAAGTAAAACCTAGTAAAGTGACAACAACAGAGTGCATCAGGCTAAAATCTGAATCATTATATTCAATAGCATCTTAATTAGTTTAACCAACTCTTCTTATTTGTTTGTTTCTTGCTTTACTTTCAACTTTGAAATGCTTTTTCCGTACTAATCTCGAGGATACGAGTACTACTTTTAAATTTCACTCGTAATATAACTCTAAAATTAGTATCTACGCACTTGATATTTCATAGGAGAACCAACAGCGTATAAAATTAGAAAATAAAAAAGCTGAACAAGCTAAGCGCCAAAAGAAAATGAGCGTGCCGGCTTTTTCATTAGGAAACGGTATTGGCACGAAAAGGAGTTTAAGTGTAAGCGAGCATAGCAAACCGAAAGATGAAGGCTGTATAGTAGACAATCTCCTAAGCGAGATCAGACAAGGATTTGAGCTAAAGCCTCGTAGAAGTCGACGTAAATCATATCAAGAGAGTTCTGGTGATGAAAAGCAAAAATCTATTGCTGAGATTGAGAAGAAAGTGTTAGGGGGTGATAATGATGCTGGAGAAATCGCTATACAGGAATGTGAAATAAAGCCAGAGAATACAATTGAGTTATTATCGCGTCCTAGTCCGACTAAATCTTCAAAATCTGCCGATACTGACCAATCTGGAATTAAAATTTCAATTCCAAACGGTAGCAAAGTAAACTGTGTGCAGGGTCTGAAACTAGAATCAGCCATTGCAGAGAGTAAGTTGGAAGAAGTTATAGCAAAGACTAGTGACAATTCAGGAATACCGGAGAAAGCTGGTGAAATAAAGAAGATAAACACAGCTGCATCTACCAAAAATTCTCATGATGATGAAAGCAATTTAATTAACGACGACGATAACAAGTTAGTTAAGAAAAAATCTGAGAATTCATCCGACTCAACCAAGGACTTGAACTCGTCTCTAGATACTAATGAGGCAAAGAAGCCAGTTAGCATTCAGAGCGATTCCACTCGGCCAATAAAACAGGAACCCTCGATAGTGACTGAAGTTATCGTTCCTAAGGAAATTTCTGTAATGGCGACAGGCACTGAAATGACAGAAGCAAAAATTTCGATGCCTACGGAAATAATACACGAAGAACAACCCGATATGCAAGCAAGTCAGACGGCCATATTACACGAAAATCAGGGTAGAAATATTGATGAACATCTCCAGGCAAACAAGCTAAGCCGTCAAGCCACGTATACGAAAGGAAAAGTCAAGAAGATGCCAACAAGAGTAGAGGCCGTTACAGTTGGAACGAATAAGGTCCAAGTTGCAAAGGCATCAGAAATGATTTATTCAGCTGAGGTAGTTGAAGATGTTCCAGTGGTTGTGGAAAGCAAAGCCATTGAACCTGATGAATTGCAAGTGGAAATTGTTGATAACCGACAACAGGTAACAATATCATCCGAAATATCAACTAATTCATTAGAGGACACTGAGGAAAATCAGATACCAGAGACTGCTCAACAAGAAGCAAATAATGAAGCGGCAACGGAAATTCCTGCCCATCTGAATTTGTCAACACCAATTCCAGCACAGCAACAGTGTGTAGTTAATGATAGCAATGAAAGAACAGGTTTGAAATCAACCTCAAGTGAGAAATCCGATCCAGTAGGCTCTCCACCTCCGAATATGGAAGTAAGCAGTCGAACTACTGATACTGCTGGCCAGAAAGATATCTTAATTCGTAATGAGACTAATGCAAATAAATCGCAATCTAAGTCCGATTCGGCTTCGAAATCTAAGTCTTCAGCGAAGAAAAAGAGTTTAAAAACGTCCGATAAAAAATCTGGCTCGACGAAAAAGAATAAAAGTAAAAGTGAAAAGCCTGACGAGAATACTAATAAGAATAAAAGTAAAAGCGAAAAGCCTAATGAGAACATTAATAAGAATAAAAGTAAAAGCGAAAAGCCGGACGAGAATGTTAATAAGAATAAAAGTAAAAGTGAAAAGCCAGAAGAGAATATTAACAAGAATAAAAGTAAAAGTGATAAGCCTGAAGAGAATACAAACAAGGCAGGAAAGAAAGCAGGTACAAAAGTGTCTAGAAGTACGCTTATCGTTAACACCGATTATTCCAGGTCAAAAAGTGAATCTAAACCCCAAACTGATAATAAAGAAACTAAAGAAGCGAAACCAACACCGCCTAAGGATACTCTAAAAGTTAATCAACCCTCTACCAGAACAGACGAAAAACTGCCAGAATTGAAACAACACAGTTCAAGTGAAGAGGCATCTGCAATGGTATCAGATAATGAAGTAGAAATGCGTCAAGAAGGTGAAAAGAAGCTAACATCTAAGAGGAAAAAGAAAACGAAAATGTCCTTTAAAACTTTCGGCCGCTTATTTAATATTCAACGTCGTCCTAAGCACGATAATGATGATGATTCACGTTTATAATTATAATAAGGACAAAAATGATAGTTAGTAGTTTTTAAATATGAAATCTTTTAAAAGCAGATCTAAGCATTAACATTTGTTTTAAATTGGCTTGATAACTATTTCAAAGTATTATCATCAAGTCATCTCTAGAGGGAGTACGGCAGTTGAAAGCCACTTAGACTAAGCCAGAACGTTTTATTTAAACATATTAGCCTTTAGTACACATTTTTTCAGCTGTAAGTAAATTAAAAATTTTCTAGACTTCATAATGAAAATATCCTGAAGATCCGCGTAAAGATCCGTCTTTCTTAATTAAAACCAATATTGAAACAATATGAGATACATGTAACAAGCAAGAAATATTTTACCTTGACCAAGTCTTTCATATTTTATATCATGCAATAGCTAAAGTTATCTGTTTTATCTGGAAATGCAGCATTTTTTATGCTTGTAATTATGAATTCTGTGCTTAAATTAGTCCTAAGTAATTAAAACTGGTGACTAATTGAATTATTGACATAAGAAATAATACAAATGGCAGATGAAGATGATTTTTTTGTAACATCCTTTTAAAATTATAGCGCTATGGGTTATGCAATCTCTGATTTATACCTTATAGTATCGTAATTAGTCGCGTGTTAAGCTTAGGTTTGACTTTTTTCTTGAAAAAGTAAATAAGTTTTCTTTCAAAGTGCAAGAGTATTAGCCAAATTGGTTACTAATTTCTGGTAATATGTCAGAAGTTACCTGTAGAAAATAATTATTAACAGCTCATGCATTCTCTGTTACATGGAAGTGAATATAGAGATATAATGTTCGCCAAAACATAATACAAAATGTATACATTACCCTATTTTGCCAATCTTGGAAAGACTAAAGGCTTTTAAATAATGTTGATCGGCTACCGACCTGTATCCATTGAAATTTGGTAGCGGATGTAAAATTAGAACTGTTATTGCATCAATTAGACATGATTATTTGATTTTGGCCTTGAAAATATTATTATTAAATTTTTTTTAAACTCAACTGGAACCAATGATGTACATATTCATTTAATTACCCCGGCAGAGTATACTGAGAAGCTGAAATAGTTAATTATTTAATATCCTGATTGCTATTACAGCAAGAATGAAAGAGCTATAACTATCCTGAATTTAAACTGAATTACAGTAGATAGCTATATTGAAGCTAAACGATTCTAACTATTAGCTATTGACTGAATGATCTATTTACTATCTGTTAAATAATTTGAAGTGACTCAATTTTGATGTGCGATGGATATTCGTAGAATATTTCAATTACCACCGCACGATAATAGAACCTTGCTAGACCATATTAGCAGTACGTACAAATAATCGAGATTTCCTTTTGCATCTATCTATAAAGCTGATCGTTGCATAATCAAGTGTAGAAATAAGTTATAACAAATAAAGGTCATGTGGGCAATTGAATAATAATTGTCAGGCAAATTTGGAGACAATTCCCATCTGTTACTGTTTGGTAAGAATAAATGGTAATCGTTCCTCCAGACACTGCGTTTACTCTAACATAACCTACATTGGCTATTTATTTCCATCAGCAAGATGGTTTACTAAGCCACGTGATTAGAGCGTAGATTAAAAATATTAGTTTTATTGGGAAGGGATTAACCCAAAAAGAAATTTTTGTTGTCATGAATGATATTGGTTATAAAATGGAATCATATGTTGCATTGGTACATATTGCATATATTACAGAAATGGAATAGTGTTTTCTATCGAAATTTGAGAATCCAACCATAGTATCAATAACTCACTATGAATATTTAGGAGAAGTATATTTCTATTCTAAGTTATGATATCAAAAACCTGTTGATATTTAATTTCTTTCTTGATTTGTTTTTGGTTTCTACTATTCGTCGCAAGTAACGTGATTGGATACTTAGAGGCTGCATTACTATTTAATGATCTATCATTAATAGGTAGTTTTTCACATTGAGTTAAACTACGATTTTTATTTATTTTTGGAGATATACAGAACGTGATTTACAGCCGTTCTGTCTCAACGGAATGAAAATGAGTAGTCAATAAGGACGGAAATTTAAAAAAATGTGACAGATTTAACATTAGAAGATATTATATATTGACAAAGGTTAACAATGTCGATTAAATGGAATTTAGCTCGTCAGAAAGCGGCTGAAGAAAGTCGTCGATTATCTTTTACATCACATATCGATTTAAATGGATTAGATAAAGTCGAACCAAATTTAGTTATCGATATAATACGACGCCCATCTATCCAGAATTATACATCGCTAAAGAAATTTCTATCCAAATGCAATCGCCGTTGGTTAGAAAAATTTCTCAATATGGACGGAATGGAAGTGCTTCTAGAAACGATGGAAATATTATGTGATCAAGGCTGTGCTTCCGTTGCTGATGCTTTTATTCAATTGGAATGCATACTTTGTATAAAAGCAATTTTAAATTCAACAGCTGGCATTGAATACATCACTGACTGTAAGCAGGCTTCTCGTTTGATTGCTAAAGGTACTGTAGCTACGATATCTAAAATTTTTATTAGCAATCATCGAAATCGAATTCTTAATATTTCTATATAGTAATAAATGGAATAATCATAAAATCAATCAAATTTATTCTTCTTTATATGCTATTGAGACTAATATAATTGTTCGGTTAAATTTCAAGAACATTTTAATGATCATTAAAAGTTTATTGGTTATTGATATTGTCAAAAATTAAATCATTATGGCTTATAGGATTCTTTAAGCAATATTTCAGTACAGATTTTATGTTGTTATTGACATTTTCACACATTAATACATTATTTCTATCAATCAATATTTTTCATCCGCTACGTATTAGTTGTTTACAGTTAGTAATAATTGCGAGAAAATGTAATCGCCTTGCTTAGTATCGTTTATAGCAATTCTAAGTTACGTAATCGAGTTTCAAATTTTAGGTAATCTGTGCATTTGTAAATCAAAATCGAATGAATATTCTCTATTTAGCTTTAAATTCTGAGAGTGTAATGGTCAGGAAGCAAATTGTTGAAATTTTATCTGCGATCAGCATGTATTCAGCTGAGGGCAGGGATGTTGTTATGGAAGCTTTAGAGAACTTTAAAGTAAGCTTGCAACTAAGATCGAAATTGTATGATGATCTTTACTATGTATCAACTCTAATGTTGAACAATTATTATGAAATGGGCATAATCAGGTGGATCAACTGCGAAAAAGTCCATATCAAATCATAATTGATGAATTACGAGATGAAAATATCACAGCTTACAAAGCTACCTTAGTAACATTTGTAAATTGCGTCCTAAGAGGAGAAGAAGATATCGATCGCCGAATTTTGTTAAGAAATGAAATGATAGGTAAAATTTTAATGTAAATCCTTAAAAATTAAGTAGCGATAATTATTTAAATCTAAGCCAATTAGAAACTTAGCCAACCATGTAAATAAAGCTGTACAAGTTATACTTCTTAACATTTTAATGAAATTATCAATCAATGCAGGTTACGGTCTATTAGATGTAATAAATAAATTAAGGTACCGAATTTAATTTACTAACTTAACTGAAATTTGTTTCATATAGATTTTTATTATATATCAGTAACAATAGTGTCATGAAAGAAATTTTATATCTGTAGGCTAAATGATGATGACAAGGATCTTGAGATTCAAATTGCAACATTTGATGAAGAATTATCAAAAGATGAGCATCAGTTATTGGAACTAATAGATACTCCTAGAGAAGACAGTTTTCCGCATTTTCAACTATTTAATGCTATTTTTATAAAGGTTATCCCTAATTCTAGTTTTACGAATGATTGATAATAAATAATAATCTTATCGGAATCGACTTTAATTATGAATTTATAACCATATACGTATATGCCTAATTTTTTTCAAATTTGCTTGTGGGTTACATTACAGCTAAGCAGCAACCCAACCTTACTCCATTATTTCAGGAATATTACTTACAATCTTAACTCAATATCGAATGATGATGTGAACTGTATAGAAGTGTGGAGACTATTGGATAAAGTAATTTATGAGATTGTCCACTTGGAAAAAGTAGAAAATTCTCAAGGAATTACCAAAAACTACGTAGAAAAATATCGTATTGATAACCGAAGGAAGTCTCAGAGGAAGATTAGTCATAGTCAAACTCAGACAGATTTGATTTTGGCCCAATTTGGTGTTGACCATTTGCAATCTAAAGAACTTGAAGGTCAGTCATTAAATCTTGAATTACCTGCTTCAGAGGCAAACGATTTGATATCTACCAGTTCGAGTACCATGGATCGTACTGGTATCCTAAAAGAATTGCCTCCGAATGCTGCATCTACGGCAATTCTTACTGATTTACCCCAAACATCTCTATCTGTAATACCGGAAACTAAAGAAAATTTGTCATTTTCGGGACCACCACCTCCTCCACCACCTCCGCCGCCACCACCACCACCACCAACACTCGAAATGGCTACTCCAGGAGGAATTTTACCTCCTCCTCCTCCACCACCATTACCACCACCTGGAATGCCTGTCCTAGGAGAACCTACACCTCCTCTACCTGGAATGGCTACTCCAGGAGGACCTATACCTCCTCCACCACCTGGAATAACTGCTTCAGGAGGACCTTTACCCCCTCCACCTGGAATGGCTACTCCAAGAGGACCTATACCTCCTCCACCTCCTCCACCCCCAGGAATAACTGCTCCAGGAGGACCTTTACCTCCACCACCACCTCCTCCACCGCCTGGAATGACTGCTCCATGTGGATCTTTACCTCCTCCACCACCTCCTCCACCACCTGGAATGGCTATTCCAGGAGGAACTTTACCTCCTCCTCCTCCGCCAATGCCAGCTTCATCTGCTTCTAGATCGGAACAAGGATCTCATATCTACTCGTCAGCATATATTAAGGCTACTACAATAGGATTTGTTTTAAAAAAGCATCCAAGTAAGAAAATGCGTCATTTAAATTGGACGAAACTAGGTGCAAATTTTATCAGTAACGGTGGTGGGTCCAGCATATGGAGCAAATTATCTCACGAAGTTATAGAACAGCTTAATATTAATTATGAAGAAATTGAAGAATTGTTCTGTAAGAAAGATCCAATACCACAAGCGAAGTTGACTACTAAGAAAGCAGAGCCAAGCGTGGTAGGGTATAGATGACTTGATCAATTTCAACCTGTAAATTAAGTATAAATATAATTATATTTATTTGCAATCTGATTTTAACCTATAATATTTAGACGAACTACCAATTATTTTGGCATATCTAACATAATTCCCAGTATACGAGTACACGGTAGTATACTATAGGTATCGACTTTACTGTAATTGTTCATATTTAACATGTCCCCAGGTATCGCTGCTGGATTCCAAACGATCATTCAATATCAATGTGTTTTTACAGCAATTTAAAAAGTAAGTGAAATTACTATAACTCAGGTATTGAGCCTTGCAGACTTGGTAGCTATCGCTAAACATTTCTTCGCTCTATGTGTAACAAATTCTTCACAGGTTATCAAACAACAAAATAATTGATATGATACGAAATAACGACAAAGATACTTTTGGCGTAGAAAAGTTAAAACTTTTACTTAAATTATTACCAAATTCAGAAGAGGTACCTCGCCTGTAAAAAATATTGACTATGTTGCAAGTTACTACAATTACGTTTCTAGACGTAAGATTTAAAATATTGATGCAAACTAGCAAATAGATTTATCTACATAAATCGACCACAGGAAAACCAGTATATGAATTTATTTCGTTATGAAGCAAGATGTAGTAAAATGTCCAATTAACCAGTAGTCTGTTTATTCAGATAGAAGCTCTACGATCCTTTACTGGAGATCGGAGTAAATTTGCAACTGCTGAACAATTTTTAAGCCATTTGATCGAACTACCTAGGTAAGTTTAGTTAGATAAATCACCTGTTATTTTTTACTGAAAGGAAAAGTTATGGTTCTAAGTTACTTCATAATATCGAAATCATAGCTTTTATCATAACTAAAATAATACATAACGTTTTGATCGCTTGAGTATCGTAATAGTAAAATAAAACCATGGCCTCTTTTAGTGTACACAATGAATTTTAATGCCTTCCGTAACATGCATTTCAAGAATTTTATTTACTAGCCCAGGCATAATTTCAATGCATGTATTTATACTGAAAGTTACGTAAGCCAAACTTTGTTACCAGTTAATTAATCTTAATTAATCATTTACCCTTTTCTTAAGTTACAAATTGCGAATAGAAGGAATGATACTGAAGGAAGAATTCGATATTTCAGCCGAATACTTAAAAACTAGTTACGAGACAATCACCAACGCAATTGAAGGCAATCATAAATTAAAAATATTTAGATTCAATTGCTTGACTTTAATTCTCTTGTATCACTTTTTGATATTTCATAGACATCTGTCAGCATTCTGTTAGCCTAGGTCAGTTTAATATTATCTAATTAACATTTTAATAAATAGCAATACATGATAACAATAAGTTGAAAGATGTTTTGGAGATCATATTACACACGGGAAACTTCCTGAATGCAGTAAGTTGTGTGTTTGCAATAAGTAATCTAGCATTTGAGATAAAAAAAGGCGAAAAAATTATCAAACTTAATCTTCATCATCCCATTAGGGTAGCTATGCCGGAAATGCTTGTGGTTTTAAGCTGAATACATTGCTTAAACTTAGTGATACAAGAGCTAACAAGCCGCGAATGACATTCCTCCACTACATAGTCCAGGTATCGCATATACGGCCTTATTCAATTAATGCCATACGAGATGAAGGGTTCGTTCCTTTATCTCATTAAACATGCTAGTCACTTTAATCCTGTTTCCATATTTGTTGCATGTTTTTAGTTCCTGGATGAAAAGGGAATCGTTGACTATTTACCCGATCTGATGGCAAATGTAGAATTAGCTGGCAGGTAATTCAACTATCAGCTCTGAATTATCAATTCCACTCAATCCACTTTCTATTAGATACCAATCTTTCCATTAGAGAGAACAAGTACTATTAACTCTGGTTAAATTTAGGTTAACATTGGACAGCCTGGATTTAGAATTTCAAGACATTTCAAGGAAAATCAATAAACTTGCAGAACAGCTAGAAACAGCACCAGAAGACGTTAAAATTGTTTATCAACAATTTGCTGATGTAATTTTGTTCCAAATGGACAAACAATGATATTTTATTTAAAATAATTATCTGATGATTTTAGGCCATATTCTAGCTCATTTAGAATTTACTAGTACTTACATAGAGAGACATTGATATTTTTAAACCCTAAACGAAAGTTTTACGTCCTCAATGTTAGAATTGTAAGGCAGAATTAGAAGACATTGAAAGTATGAAGGAAGATATTGATCAACGGAAGATCGCCTTGGCTAAGTTTTATTGCGAAGATGTGAATAATTTTAAGCTAGAAGAATGCTTCGGCATATTTAATCGATTTATGCAGAATTATAAGAAAGCTAAAGAAGTAAGCACTTAGTAAAACTTGTAACTTTTATTCAGCATTTCTATAAGAGAATCAAACCCACAATGCTGGTATTATGCATAGTAGGTATATAACTCATCTTTATGGAAATATAGGATAATGATCAGCGCAAAATGCTAGAAGCTAAGAAGGCGAAGCAAAATGAAAGAAAGAAGAACTTAAAAAATATTGAATCGTCCAAGCGATTAAAGTCCTTGTCGAGTAGAGAGAAGAAATTAGCTAACGAAGAATGTATAATCGACAACTTGCTGCAAGAAATACGCACTGGAATAGATTTAAAACCACGACCAAGAAGAAAATCACGAGCAAGTTTAACACCAGAAGGGGTATCGGCTTTATTACAAATTGCTCAAATTGAAAAGGATTTGATGGGAAATTCCCAGGCTTCAAAAAATAATCTATCTAATATAGAAGAAAATAAGGAAGCCCGGATTATTTCTGATAATGCAGCTTTCATTGATAAGAGTGAGTGCCAGAACGCAAATTCATCTCAATCTGATAGCTCGAACTTTCATCTGACTAATGACCTTAAGCTTGAGCCTCTAGAGAAAGAAACAAATACTGCTATTGCAAGGACGAGTCAAGACTCTAGCTGGTTCCTAGTTGATGAAAGTAAGGAGAAAGTGGGTCTATCGAAATCAGCTTTAAGTTCGATTATTAGTAAACAACAGCCTGCCCAACCAGGATCACAAAATCAAAAAGTGCTTGCATCCAGTACGGATACAAAGTTGCTAAGGGTAAATTATTTTTCCAACAAAGAAAGTAGTAAAAATGAGCGGCGGTCATCACAGTGCAATATACTATCAATTGATGACGAGGACGAATTATCCAAGGATTATATAAGTAAAGCAAATAAGATCAAATCAAATTCCAGTCTCAATTTATCAACTGAACAAGGTTTAATAGGGGAGAGTCAATCCCTAAAAACTGCAATTAGCCAAGAGTGGATTGGAAGAAAGCCAATACAGAGCCCGAGAACAAACCGAAAAACTGATATTGTAAAATGTAAATCACGGAAAAATTGGGAAGGTAAAAGTCTGATAGGAAAAGAAAGTGCAAATAGCGATGATAAGACTCCAAGGAGAGACGAAGTTTTATCATCGTTCTCATCGGTAGCTAATGACAAGCATATTTTGGATAGAATTACAGCTTTAGACAGGAGTTGTGATAATACTAGCTATGATACACCTAGAAGCTTAGAGAAGTATCATGAAACTCATACAAAGGAAGAGGAAGAGGTAAATCCAGCTACTATAACCGTCCAGAATGATAATAGTACTATGCAACTTTCAATCAACGGATCTAATAGCCAGCAGAGCAGCACTCCTAGCCAAAAGCTACGTTGGAAGCAACCTTTTCTGAGATCGAAAATTTCACCAACATCTCCTAGCAGTAGTTCTCAGTCGGCTACCAATGAGGTAGTCAACGTACCAGGTAGCAGTGGACTATCTGCTCAATCCGTATCGGCCTTGCGAGATAATCAAGAAGAAATTAATGAACAGCAGCGCGAACATAAAACGACTTCAATAAGAAGTAAAAAGAAATCAATCTCTTTATTATCTTTTAGGAGCCTTAGCAAAATATTTGCAGTATCACTATCAAAGGATAGCCATCGTAAAAAGTAGATTGTAGTAGGCAAACAAAATTATTACACGAACAGAGTAATAACTAATTGCAAAATTACAGTATATTAAAGACTAGTGATTGATATTTTGCAAGATAATTTTGGTTATTTCAAAACTAATGGCATAATTACAAAACTGTAAGTCCTTAAACTCTATCATGTTGAAACGAGCCGAGAAAGTGCAGAAACTAAATATGATGTGGGTATCAGTAATATCGCCATGCCCGATCTATTGAAATTCTTTTCGGAATCATTCATGTAAAACATTTTTGCGATATGTCCTTTCGTCTTAATTGATAACTATTCGTAAGTCATACATCTAAACCCTATTCCATTTACATCCGAGATTTTATAGATACTCATGTTTGTGAAATACATCACTTCTGATATGATCTAGTCAGAAATTGAGGGCAGTAGGTACTATATAATAATACTATAATTAATTCCTAACATTATTTCCAGAATGCTATAAATGAAAGTAGGAAGTTATGCTAGACTAGGTCTTCTGGAATTGTATCGATAGTTATCCTACTGCTTTTAATAGAACAATTGAAGGGATGATGTTCTAAATTTAATATTAGAGATCTATAATGATTACTTAATTTATTTTTGCTCAGAGGAAGTAAATTCTATCTGTCGTATTACTTAGGCTATATTAAGTCATAAAGAAGATAAAGATGATGAAAATGTGTTTTACTATTAATATGCAATGCGTATAATTAATAACCAAAAACATCGGATACATCAGGGTTTCGATGTTGGCAATATCTTTATAATATTCTATCATACATTATCGAAGGTACATTATTACATAATTATAATTCCCGGAGAAATTCTTGCTATAAAGGAACATTTTGTGTTTTATTGGTGTTGATAATTTAAATGCTATTTCATCAGGTCACAAAATGTGAGCTGCGTGTTTAAGTAACGATCACAGTTTGATTAAACAATTGATATGTTAAATAAATTGTTCTTACAGTTTTAGGCAGTATAGAAATGGAAAAAAATGCATCACTGAATAGCTAAGCTTATGGATGGGTAGATGAAATCAAACAGATAATTTCCCTGTAAATCAATTAAGTAGAGAAAGAACGATGACGTAAAATAAGGCTGTTGTTTTAAGTACTTCACCTCGCTCTCAGCTACTAGCCATCGGCTAGGATAAATATTATAGTTCCCTAATTTAGGATAACAATAGTTCATTTGATTATACGTGTGTATATTCTCGTATAAACTCGCATAAGGAAGCTTTCATATTATATAGCATAATTCTATAGAGGTCTATCGGCTAGAAGTTTGCATTCTATTATATATAAATTATTCCTAATACGATATATTCATTATCACATATCTAATAAGATTAAAATAATTTCTGTAAAACTTGAATTATTGGCATTTTGCATGACCTACTTTTATATTAAGAATATGTTAATTTATGTATTCAGATTGTTTATTTACTGTTTTCTTTACTATAACAGTATTCTTTGCAGTGTAATATGTCGCTAATGGTCATTAGAACCAAACATTTTCATATCCATGGCGCATCGAAACCCTAAATTTATTGCTGAAGTGTCCGGTGGTGCTGCATTTCGTGCTGCACACCGATATCGGTAACAGTAAGACTAATAATAAGAAGAATTGAATATTAGAATTAAATTTTATTATATGCATGACTTAATATACATGAATAGTTAGCAAAGTTAAGGTAGTACTCAAAATGAGAATTAATATGTGCTGTTTCACGTAGCTAGCCTGATTCTTGTTTTTATGCACACCTTATGACATAAATATGATCCTCCCTTTTGTACCTTCTTAACACCGGAATTAGGACCTTTCTATAAAATTAGAAAGGTTGAACTTTGTTAAATAATTTTCTATACCCATAGTTATACATTTCTGTCATGTCTCTAATATCGAGAAAAATCTGATAATATACAGCTAAGAACAGACATTAATTGTTCTGCTAAATAGTAGTGTAACATATATATATATTTACACTTGACATGGTATGCCTAACTTAATGAGACACTAGCAGTCATTCGAATAATTTTAACCGCTACATCAAATACACAAGTTGTGGAATAAAAACCTTTTTATTACCATATTCAAATGGATTATGCTATACCAATTTAGCGAGAAGGAATTTGTTCAGTCATTTAATGTACAACTTATACGGTACATAATACTAATATATTCTCACCGGATTATTGGAAATATCCTGCCGAGACCTTAATTGTCCATCTCGTCTACTCCACCAATCATATACCCATTCCCATACATTACCAATAGTGTTATAAATTCCATAAGCATTAGGTAAATAAGAATTGACCTGAAATTCATATTAAACAACTGATTTATCTATCATCTGTTAAAAACGTTACTATTAATTCAATTAAAGTCAGTAAAATGCCAACAGAGGACAATTAAGTATTAGCAGAAAATCATTTAAAATACAAAACTACCGGAGCTGTTCCGATGTATCCATCATCTGCTGTATTTTCTCTAGGAAATTTTCCCTAAATAAAATTATGATGAATAACTCAACCTATTAGATCATGGTAGAGGCAGAAATATGCAAGTTATGGCTGAATGATTGCCCCCTTTTAAGTAAGCATATTCTAAACCTACTTGCCAAATATTCATTCTATGCTGGCCTTTCGGTATTGGATTATTACCCCATGGAAATAATCTAAGTTATTTTATCAGTTCATAATTTTTAAATTCTAACACATTATAACATTAATGTTTTATATGTTAAATTGACCGGGTAAAGTATAGAATCGCACCTATCATTTAATCCACCTCGAGCTGCATATTCCCATTCTGCCTCAGTAGGTAAGCGCTTACCAGCCCAATTGCAGTAAGCATTAGCATCATTCCAAGACATATGAACAACGGGATGATCTAAACTGAATATGACAAATTAAATAAGTTTAGTAACAATCGCAGGTTTAAATTCTATAAGATTATCAATAATTTATCAATATACATGATTAAGGGGTTATTTATGCTTGTCAATGGTCGCAATGGTGTTATCTTACATGCCATTTATAGATGAATTTAAACCTTCTGGATGATTCCAGTTAGCGTTTTTAGCTAACTTCCACCATGGAGAGTCCACAACCACTTTTTCCTTAGCATTAATATTACAGTGGAAATAATTAATGAATCATGTTTTTACATAAAAGCTAACAATGCAACGTAATTAGTACACTAGCAGTTCTATATTCAATGTAAGATGCGTTACTTGCGATGAACTTGTAGATTTGAGTTTGGGAATTGCGGTAAGAATAAACGAGCTGCCTAACTCTTCGGCCTGACGTAGATATTAATTAATATCGTAAAAACAATTATATTGATAAATCTTGATATACGAATTTTCTGATAGAAATAAATTTATGATTGAGCCTAGAACATTGATGTAATGTAAATTTAAACATACTTGCGTTCTATGCCCTGTAGCATGTATAAATTGACGAAATTTCCTGTTGCTAACTTCGTATTTATCAATATAAAAGGGTGATAAGTAGGCACGATAACTTGGTCCTTCACTATCGCTTAAAATGGCTATTTTATTAGTACCGACGGTGGTTAGACCTCCAAGTAAGAAAACCATATCATCGGACTGATTAACTGCAGTATCATAGCTACTAGTAATTTTATTCGTAGATTCTAACCCTAAATTAGCTTGAACCCAAGCAAGCAATATCATTAATGCAATGATATTGTTTCCAGTCATATTGCTGTATAGGGTGACTAGCATGACTTTATCATTTAGCTCAAGATGATACGTGCTAAGAAAGCTAAATTCCCTACGCTGAAAGGTGATATAATAATGTAGGATACAGTAATTTGGTGCTATAGTTCAAGTACAAGCATTAACCGCGTGTATAGTGTAAATAAACAACTGAGTATTCAGAATAGCTGCGAATGCGCAATATAACTCTGGCGATTTTTATTCAACTACTTTGTTGTAATTGTATGATCTATCATAAGAATATTTATGCCAAATTTTCAAAATACAATAAGATTTCATTCTTTATCGTCATATGCCATGCTCGAGGAATCAGTTTACAGAATTAAAGTTATTTATCTAAATTAGTATTCAATAGACACCATAAACCAGAACAAGGCTACAGCACTGAGTACTGGAAATAATCTATTAGGTCTTCCGTTAATCTACTGTATATTGAAGCATCTGATATTGTAAGCACAAATACCAAATGATACGCGTACTATTGGAAAATTAATATATTACCTACACACGATAGCGTATGCCGCTAAGTTTTCAATCTAGATATAATTTGTAAAACATGTGGATTACCACTATTTTAATATAAAGAGAGCCACAGAGCAATAGCTTGCGGACAATGACTACTCAATCCAAATTCCTTCACTATTAATATTGGTATCAAAATAGTGCAGTACTATCCATGCCAATTATTATTCACAATTAAACGAAGTGATCAATGTAATAATCACTGTGCAAAGTAAGCAGTATAAATACCGAACTTACAAGTGTAGTTAGTTTGCATAGGAAAAATTAATCCTACACTTGTACGATGAGGTAAGATATATTGATCAATAAATTCATGTTAACTACAATAAAACTATATAAGAAATAATATCTTTTCGAAGGAGGAATTAAATTCATTCCAAGGCCATATATGTCTTGTTCATTGTAACAAATTATAGTGGTACCAAAGGTTGGTTTATTATATCAGTTAGGTAGCTTTAGCAATCTGCAGAGAAATAACGTAGGATGTTAGTCATCCTCAGCTGCCCAATCTTTTACCTCTTTCAAGACATTCATAAGTTCCTCTTCTTTGGAGTTTGGAGTGATGGAATGCATATATTCCCATTTCTAAATGGTAAACAATTATACAGTTGAAACTATATAACGTATCACAAAATTTTTCTAGTGGGTATTGCACATGTTCATTCTGTTCATATGAAATAAACTTACAGCTGCTAGAGGCAAAGATGCTAAAATCGATTCAATTCTGGCTTCAGGTGTTGCTAGGCCAAATTTTGTGCCACGATCATAGACAAGATTAAATTCCACGTATCTATATCAGTAAAATTATCAGCATTTTATCTTCAAAGACTCTTGACTGCCTAGAATAACTCCAATCGGTCGTCTATACAAACTAAATACCTTCCTCGACGCAAAAGTTGCCAATGACGTTCGGCGTAGCCATAACCATCATTGACATGCTTCCTTACCATAGGGACATAAGAAGGAATGACAGCTTCTGCACAGCTCTATACAAATAAAGTTCAAATAGGATTACATAGGCATAATATTTAGCCGCAATAAAGTTACAAATTCAACATCAATTTAACCTTAACAAATTCGAATGTTCCTTGACTTCCTAATGTATCAAGATCATCAAAAAATATGCCACCAATACCACGATGTTCTTGACGATGTGTAATATAGAAATATTTATCACACCAGTTTTTAAATTCTGGGTAAAATTTCGGGTTATGCATATCACAAGCACGTTTTAACGTCTTGTGAAAGTGTTTAGCATCCTGTTTATGAAATGTTAAGTGTATGGACTTACTTTGCAATGATAAATATTGTCTTTGAAAAGCAATTTATATCGTTATTAAAAGATGATGATCATAAAACCTACAGCTACATCTAAATAATAAGGTGTTAAATCGGATCCTCCTCCAAACCACCAGTGCTTTTGACCATCATCATCGATAATTTCAAAATAGCGATAGTTGAAGTGAAACGTTGGTATCATAGGACTACGCTAAGGTGATTAATTTTTTTAGTATAAAGTCTGTAAGTTACTATTCATTATATTGGAACAAATAATCTATTTAAAATTGTCATAGAAGTTTATTTATTTATAGTATTACCGGATGTATAACGCTACTGATACCAGCAGCAAAGAATGGCAATGATTTACCCTTTATATCTCCTCGCCTATCAAATTTATGTATGTTTACTCAAAATGTATTCAACTTCGGTAGTATTCAATGATAATCCTATGCTATATCGTAAACGAGCGGTAAGTGTCGATTAACCTGCTTTTCATTCTCTTAATAGCATCTTCTGATAAATTCCCGTGAACAACGGATATAAGAACAGCAGCTTTCTCAAATACAGTTCCATCTTGAATTACACAAGAAATACCTCCACCGCCCTATAATCAAGCATTCAAGTTTAGCTTTACAGGGGCTATTCTTTACATCAATTATGTCTAGAGAATTTGACGACAGTCAACCTACTTTTTTCCTTAACCATTTATCAACGATAAATTTTTTTTCATCAAATGATTCTAAACTTTTACATAAATCTGCCTAATTATTCGGTAATAGAGTGTGTCGTTAAAAGTGATTATTGAGTTGAATAACAAAGTCATTATTTATATCCTACTTGGATTTTCATAATCATCAGTTCCATCTTGGTTTTCATGTCATCTTTAGTCTAGTATTATTTGCGTAAGGCATCAGTTGAATAGCTATGACAACGAAGGACTATGTCCATTAACGATTTAATCAAACCTCCTGTAATTTTTGTAGATCAGTAACTGGTGTCGTCATAAATTTAGACGTATCAACTTCATCGTTTGTTGCAGCTGCCTGTAAAGTAAAGTATAGTGGATTAGATATCCAAAAGTCAAGTTGAAGGGTGATACAATACAAGCAAATATTCATCTCCCAAAGGATCTGACTGAGCAACGCCGTTTATTGCCATACCGTTGACAATACTCCCCAAGCGGCAGCAAGACCTCCACCAACTCCAAGCCAAGATGCTATACCCCTATCGGTAATAATTATATATAATGATACTGTATCAATTCTACAGTAGCTACCGCAGCTCATGCTTACATAGATGATTAATCGTTAGCATTCGGTAATGATAGGAATAAAGAAGTGATCAGTACAATGAGGCTGAAAGAAGAATCAATAATTTATACCGTATCAAATGTCTTGATGTTTTTTGGCTACCTTGTCCAGTAGCGATAAATCGGACTCTGCAATAGTTTGGTAGTACATTTGCACGTTTAATGCCATTTACTAAAAAAACATACGGTTAATGAATTCAATATCTCGATGCAAAGGTTGATGCCTCATCTTTGACATTGGATAAGGCATACGATTATAGTGAGGCAATGTTGTTCTATAATCTTGTCAACGATGAAGCATGCCCGTGCAAACAACAAGCATGGAGGTTACAAAAGAAAAAAGAATGTACTGTAAGTTTATTGGAAGAATAGAAAGACCCACAATAACTGCTGATAGGACGGAGCATCCAATGAGGGCATCCATCTTTAGCCGTTTGAATATTAGTGCACCAAAGAAGTCATGCTTTGGAATATTAATATTCAAGGGTTCGTCCAATTATTTCTAGCTGCCTGCAATTCAAATTAAAGTCTAGCATCCATTTAAGCAGTTTTCTTGTCGATTACATTCAAAAATCGAGCAGCGTCCGTAGTATCCCAACGACAGTACTGAATAACGTGATAGTGATATTCAACTCAACTTTACAAGACCTACTAGCTTCATTCTCAACCCTTCAATGCCACCAATATAAAAGCATGATAATACAGTAATCATGGAAATACACCAAATTGGTATCTAGTTGATTCTCCATTTACGGCAGTGGTAGATATAGAGTTGAGGCATAGATTGCTTTGAAGTGTTGATTCGATTAAATCGATAACGACTGGTAGCTCATCAAGACCTCTCTGCACTCACTCAACAAGGTCATCCATCAATCCATCTACTGTACTGTACAATGCTGAACTTTATTTTCAACTTACATAAGCTCATTTTGCTTCCTTGCTCGCTCTTCTTTGGCAAATGATAATATAATTGTTTGCAATGTCTGATCAGCCTGATAGCTTGCCCCTTGGGTTAGGTGGAATCGTGTCGTGACTTACTATATGAACTTGAATCGATTGGTGTTCTAAAGGCGTGGCTGGATTTGACATATAGTAAGATCAAATCGTGGTTGACCGCCCGCCATTGGTCAGCGATTGTTGAACACAAACACGCACTACAGGGTCACGCAGTGCTGACGTACCGTAATCAGGGACCATCTGACTGTCCCCGCTGTCCGTCTTTTGCATCGAAGAGCCAAATGCCTACAGTCTGCAGTAAGTTGACTTTGTGTTGTACTGTACTGTACACTGTATAATGTACAGCAGTGGTCTGTCCGAGTTCCTCCATTTTAACCTTTTAAAACATGGCGATTTGAGCACATTTTCAACGCGTACAATTTTCCACCATTGTCGTCCATATTGGTTTTGTACAGTATGGTATCCAGTTTCACTCTTATCAGTGATACTGCATAATGGCCGGGAAATGATAAGCTTCTACATTTGTTTGGCCTAGTACGGTCACTTTAAGTCCATCTCTCTTTCTTGTCAGTATTGTCATGGACTACTGTACCGTAGACCAACCGAAAATATTTCAATACTACCATGGACTTCTGTATGTACTTGGCTTGGTCTTCTTCTACAGCAGTAGTCCAAGACACTACTTACAATCTATCATCACCCCCATTGCTGCTGATACTTAAATTATCCAATTAAAATAAATTGGATATGATAGTGTAATAGTTGAAGTATCAGCAGCGATGGGGTAGTGACAGATAAGGCATCCGTTATTTTGAAAAATGACGGATTTCGCAAATTGCCGGTAGCTGTATGTTAGCGGTCCGGTTTAGAGTATAGCATACAACATCTTGTTCGACATTAAACATTGTACGATACGGTACAGTATTATACGCAAAATAAGCGCAACCCTATGAGGATTAGTGAAGCTTTCATTCAATTTAATTCTTTCTATAAAGATGGACATGCTAATTACTAATTATGATTGCTTCCATAATTAATTTTTACGAGTAGATCATAATCATTTCTCAATGCACTATCAATTATATGCGTATTATTTTAATCTAAATAAGATAATGGGCTGATGATGCATAGTAATACTGCTTAGCCCGGAGCGACTACTGCCGGCGAATGCAATTCGCTCGGCCTTTTACACCACCCCCACTCATTTGTAGGGCATACTAACAAATTGCTCCTTCCACAAATTGTATAAGTTACTATAGGGAATTACTCTCAGACAATTAACAAGACTTAGTATGAGCTTGGATAGTAAACAACACTAATGAAAAACAACCAATTATGGTGCCAATCAGCGAGCCTGAGCTCAGCACCAATACAAATAATTAATTATTGGAGCAGTGCGCTCCCATAAGCTAATCCTATATTAAACGATATTATATCTAGCTACATATAATTAATCCTTGTTGATTGCTCCATTATAGTAAACAACCAGTACTAGTGCGTCAGTAAAGCGACGGGAGTTTGCACTAGTATCTTCTAAATCGAATAGGTAATATTTAAAATAATAATTAGACAAATTGAAGGCGCCAATAAGGTGTAAAGTACAATGATGATCACCCGGAGTAAAAATGGAAGAGATTAAAGACACAGCGGTTAATACACAGCTTCCAAAATTTGGTGAGATGTAAATATATTATGATATCGTGCACTATTCTTAACCAATTTATAGCCAGAACATGAACTAATTTGGCTAATAACAGAAGTCGAGGTTTATTCAAAAGTAGGCGAGCTTGTAAATGCTATAATAATTCTATGAAGACTGATGATTTATTTTATCTAACATTCACAACATTCACATCGTTGGTATCAATGTTTCTTCGCAGTCCAAAATAGCTAATTGATGCCGAATTGCATCAATTTCCCTTTTCAATTCATGGTAGTGTTTATAGCTCTAAATAAACAAAAAAAGTATTATCGTCAACGATTTCAGAAGGAGTAATAAAATTCGAAATCTTTAACTTTTAGTCATAATTAGTATAGATAATTTTGTAGTTGCTAAGCAAATAAAAATGAATATTTACCTCTTGCAATCGAGTTCTTAACAATTCTGCATTTAATTTTTTTTCTTGTCTACTCATCACAATCGAAGAGTTGTTGCTACCAGGAGAACAACCAATAGGCTCTACACTTGAATGTATTATACCTGTGGAGGCCCCTTCAGCATGTTTTCGATCAAGTTTCCATTGATAAATCTACAAAATTATATTCATTATATTTAAAATTCAATCTCACTTTAGTAAAAAGATTCGATTATGATCAGAAATATTTCGTTTAAAGCCGTATAAATACCTTAGGAATAAAGATAAACATTAGTGTTGTTGTACTGCAGATAAATATTAATATCGCATGGAGCACATACAGGGTTGTTGGACTAGCTCTGACGACGAAAGAAATGATACTACCTACAGCAGCCAGTAATGTGACATTGTAGATTGAAAATCCAATAAATTTTGTATCATTCAGCGCAGGAATAGTCACATTTCTTGTCTCGT
Source organism: Trichoplax adhaerens (assembly GCF_000150275.1). Taxonomy (NCBI): domain Eukaryota; kingdom Metazoa; phylum Placozoa; class Uniplacotomia; order Trichoplacea; family Trichoplacidae; genus Trichoplax; species Trichoplax adhaerens. The sequence continues at coordinate 4,993,104 of NW_002060947.1, forward strand.
AAGCCAAGAAACTGCCAATGAGTAATAATAAGAATTTATATCCAAAAACAATAGCCATCCAGACCACGATCTGGTTGCAGCTGCAGTAGTATTGTAATTGTCTACTTATGGTACTTGATTCATCTTGATTGATCTATAGTTGATAATTATAGTGGTTAATAAGAAATTACTATTACTAGACTAATATCGTTTACGCTATGTGTGTTTATAACGTTTAATTCATTCCTTTGTATCGTCATTATTATCAAGTAAATGACTTCATTCAGAAAGCGTTTTCTTATGAGCTATCCTCTTATATTATGAGCCCTTAACATTTAAAGGATAATCAAGTGACTACCACACAAACTCACGAACAAATAGATGCTTAAAACATTTACTGAGTAATTACTGTGCTAATGTTGAACCATGCAAGAATGATAACTTAGATTGCAAATAAATTGATGGTTTAAAACCATATTCGATTCATGGAATAAAAGATAAGTATTCCTATTGTAAATTTAATTCACGCTCAATATCAAATAATGCGATATACTATCCATTAATTGATATATAATTAGTAATACTGCTGTATTGAAATTTGTCTGTGCTGTAGTTCAGTCTATAAATGATAAATTTTACAAGAACAATTAAGATAGTCTAATTGCAACTAAAAGTCGTTGGTAATTGTAAGACGAGCCTAATTTATATAATAAGTTAAGGTATACAAGAAACTCTAGTTCTTATTCTATTATTTGAAGATATTTTATTACATCAATGTAAATATTTTTGAATGATTTTACTAGCTTTACCTGTGTTGTAATTGTAAGGTGCTTTAGCTGCATAGGGTCGATAATGGTCCAGCATAGTAAAATAATAACATCAATGATTAATAACTGGAAAACCGTCGTCAACAAATGCCAATCTTTGATAACCTAAACGAAAAGCAGGACAAAATTTATTCAATTAACCGTATAAAGAATAAAAGGCTTATGTTTAAACTATTGTAACCATTTAAAAATATTCAATGTTTGTACAAAGGATAAATTTTGCCCTCGCTAATATATGATCTTACTACAGATTGCCTAGTTTTACAAGTAAAAATTTTATGAATTCTCCATGTTTTGGCAAATAAAGCACCAAAAGCGAAAGTAAATCCAATGCATAAGAGCCAAATTTTCACTGTACAAAATGCTGGTACGGTGATTAAAGGAACAACTCCAGAGTCGATTCCAAACACGATTATGCTAAAATAGCAAATCAAGCATCCTATAGCGCTAACGATATTAATACGAGGGCTGGATAATTTAATATGCCTGGAAATTTAGCATACCGATATTAATAATGGCAGATGGTACAGATTTCTTTAACCTTTTACAATAGACTATGTTGATTATATTTGATATTGATATTTAAACTTCAAACAGATGGTGATGTAAGCTCTATAGTACATAAATTTATATGGATATTAATTTATAATGCTAAAACGTCGTAACTACAATACCTGTCATGACGATAGTTTAGAGTAAAAGCAATTAAGCCGATGCAGAACAATATTCCTATTCCAGAGAGGATTGTAAACGCTATTAAGGCTGGAATTGATATAGAAATAGTTTCTGTTTCGATGGAAACATGTGATACCGGTACTCGATCACCTGTTACAAGGAGAGAACGGTACAAATGCGTTGCATTATTTTGAGAGCATTTAAGCAAGTGGTATTTATTCATGAATAGTAAATAGTATATTTACAGTCTTACCTAACCATTGAACTCGCTGATTTGGATCCCATTCAATTGTGTCAAGCTTCCTTTGGTAAATCCCAACTTGTACAGTATAGTTATCACTCTTATTGCCTTAAAGTAAATAAAACAAAGCCAAATTGTAATTAATATACAGTACGTCTACATAAACATTAATTATAATTATCGGTGCTTAGATAATACTATAAGACTATGTAGTTGTAACACATATAAAAGTTTGAAAAACATCGTAGGCAACAGTACTATCAACGAATACCAAAATAAGATATTGCTCGATAATTAAATAAATGTTAGTCTAAGATTATCACTTCGTTATAACTTAGCATTCTTCAAATTCGACTAACGCTTTAGTAGTTTCAACCTGCTACCGAATGTTTTACTTATGAAAGACACCAAAATAATCGATAAGTAATAAATTATAACTAAATAGAATAGGTGAAATGCGGAAAATTATATAGAGTTTGCTCCGTAAAACGGCATGCCAAACATTAACCTAGAATAATTTCTAGACGCAAAACTGTGAAGCGGTAATTAAAGTGAGTGTGCATTTGGATTTTAATATGTCATGGTACAATATCCTCAGTCATGATCACTTTAGATGCATCCACTATTATCAATTCCTGGTGTATAGGAGCCGTAATTAAATGACCTATTCGTATTTATTAAGATAAGAGCAATTTTATTATACTTCGGTTAAAATTATGAACAAAATTAATGATAGCGTTTGTGAGCCGTATTTAGATAGATGGAAGCTTAAATCTATTTGTGTATGGACAAATTCTGATAGTTTTTTTGTTAGCGGGCTATTCTACGAAATATTATTTTCTAGTTTTACTATAATATACCATATGAAAATAGACTAATTTTAGAGACTTCTGAAAGAAATATTGGAATAGCTTGACATCCTCATAATTGGATACTGGACGGAAACTTATTACCTGCTATTTACAAGTGCAATGTGCTAGTAAAATAATAACAACGGATATAATTTGCAATGTGAGGAGAATAAAAATCGTTTATTTAATTTTAAATCCTCCATAAAAATTGTTACTATATACATGCTCAGTATTTGCGACGATTACCGCATCAGAATAGTGGTCGAGTTTCTTCAAGATCGGTGAGCGTGGTGTCATATTAGTTTATTAGATCATGCTGTATATTGCATTACGTAATATGCTTATTGTAGTGAAGCCCCAAATAAGTTTAAGACTAAAATTATGGAATACTGCGAAAATTGATAAATTGTACGCTAGGTTATAAGACTGCAAAAGTTTCTAATTATAGGAGATGTTTACGGAATGTATTGTAGTAATTGTATTGAGATGCTTATATTAAGATTCAGAGATAATAATGGATAGCTCTAATTATGTTAGTACGGTGAGATTTGTAACGCTTTAATTAGAAGTGCGAATTATGAATTGATAGCGTGATGGTAAATTTAGATGTGAGTTTTGTAACTTAATTGGTATGATTGTGCTTGAAAGAAAATCATTGTGTAACTAATTATATATAAATTGTGAATATTGCTGTGATAATTCAGATAGTCCTTGGTAGTTATGAGATGAACCTGATCTTATGTAATAAAGTGAAGTTTACAAGAAACTGTAGTTCGTGTTGTTTTTTGAGAAGACGCTTTATCACACTCATATAATTGTCTTATCCTCCCCATAACGAAGTTCCTCTTTCGCATACCTGTCGTGCGTCATGAATAAAGGTGAAAAATTACAAGAATATCTATTATTACCTAAAAACTGGTAGATGTAGGCGTTAGATTCCCTATCTGCACCATTAAAGTTTATTTGGCCCTGTTAATTGAAAAATTCCGTTAGCATAATGATTATACTCCTACTGATTATTTTTCGTTTCTCTATAGCCTTGGAAAGTTTACGAAAATTTTGAAAATTTTGAACAAGACAATGTCCCACCGTAATTCCAACAAAATTAGTTTTATCCAACATCTCGCTTATTATACGCATCTTTCGATTATTTTGATACTTAAGATCTAGTAGAGAGCCACCACTTAACGTAAGCTGCTGATCTGTTTGATTTAATGCCAGTGCTAGCGTCCAAACGGAGTCATAAACATAGCCTTTTAGATAATCATTCTGAGATATGTTTCGAAATTTATGGAAATATTCTTGAAAACCGGCTGCGCTCTTTTCGTATCAAAGGTTTATAAATAAAGGAAATAAAAGAAAAATTACCGTATCCAGCCATGTTGGCAATAAGCAAGAATTAAAAGTTACTGAAAGATAGTTCTAATGCTGAATTTTAAGATAATGGTATTTGTTACTCTCTTACTCTGCCGGATATGGTCGTTTTATTATTTATTGGATAAAACTGATAAACAGATAAATAATTTTGTATAACTTGGTAGATTTGATTGCTTGAGCAATTTATATCTTTGGCAATATAGTCCATATACCAATGTTTTGGATACCATCCTGGAAATACCCAAACATATTTAGGCCCGTAATATTGCTTCTTATAAGCCTATTATTAAAATGATCCGTAATTGGTTAATAATTGAGTAACTCCATATGTTTACAGTCTGCTATATTTAATATCATAACGTAAAAAATATTTCGTCGTTAAACAAGATACATTGACCATCTGATAATGATTCTGAAATGGCAGATTTAGTGAGCAATTCTTTTTAGAACCGTACCAATACATGCTAATTATTGACCGTTGCGAATTTTAAAATTCGTTATTTCAGTTACAGAAATGATGCTTCAAATTACCTCGCACAGGACGTACGAAATTGCATCTGGCCGTGAAACCACGAACATTATTCTTGCATCCTTATTCTGCAATGAAAGCAAGATTTACAGAATTTGATATTTAGATCACGGCCATGGAATTTAATTACCGAGGTTATTCATCAAGCTCAGAAATCAGTATTATTAATAATGTTAAACAATTCTTCTGTAAGGGAAACTTAATTTGCTCTGGTGTTTTATACGCTTTGTTATATCCTATAGGTGTGTATCATAAAATATTTTAAAAATGCAATTACAGTTACCTTTAAGTTCTTTATTACATCCTTTGCATCATCAACTATTCCTTCTGCTGTCAATAATGTAATATTTTTAGCTGCAAACCGTTTAGTTAGATCCCTAATAGACTATAGCATTGATTATTGGTGAATTAAGTGTATCATTGGTCCTGATCAGAAAACTGTATGGAAATAGCTGTCTATTAAGAAAATACTAACAAGTGTAAGAGATGGTGAAATTTGGTAAACGATGGACACCTTAGTCCAATTAAAATACTCCGCTATTGCAGCCATGGCTGGATTAAAACTGAGATCTGAAAGTGCTGTGCGGTAGAAGTAAGGATAATTTTTACGATCATTTAGTAACAACGAAGATGATCCGAAGGAAACCTAAATTACGTCAGAAACAAAATGCAAACAATTTAATTCAAGTTTATAAATGGCTACAATTACAGCAATCTATTTAATATTCATCACGATACTCAAAATAACAATCCTAAATTTTAATATCCTATGTGCAATACATGATTATATTATTTGATAAGCTATTTGTTATGAATTCCTATCGTCGCAGCAATCTATATAATTCATATTTTAATCAATACTATTTTGTTAGTATAAGAAAGTATTGGTAAAGTAATTTGAGTTGGTCCGGCCTTTATTTACTAATATTCGACCGATGAACTGATGAATTTAATGGTTGAAAATCTCATGGAGGAGAGTGTGGGTTAACCTGTAGAAAACTTAGACGTAAAAACCAAGGTCACTCTTATTCTAAATCTAATCTTTATTGCAACTCCAGCCTCTCGAGGACCCGACAAATCCTTATATACCTAACTTTTTTTTATCTTATCATACAAGTTACGTATCGTACCGTACAATACAAACGTATTCAATCAATACAACATGGTTTTCTAAGAATATTCATGAAGAACTGTTAATGTTCTGTACAGATGTTTATCTGACAAGACTATTTAGAATGATAACAGAATGAATGGTATTTAATCTATTTTTACTAATTTACGAAAGAGAATCAACTCTGAAGAAGATAAAACCATTAAATTTTACTACTGTATACCGTAAGATTTGATACGCAATTTCTTCTTTAGCAAGTACTACTAGTATTTTCCAATCAATTAATTTGTTGAAAAAATAAACTTTAAACTATGGCATAAAGTATTCTAAAACCTATCATGTAGCTGCTATGGTAAGCGTAATATCAGCAATGTATTTCGTTATCAATACAGTCCAGTTGCAATTATTGAGTCCTTCATAAGTATTATAAGCCACTGTAATTGTGGTCTAGGACAGTTTAACGCCGACGATTTACCGCTGTACAGTTTAGTAGTTTAGGCGATATACAACATCTACTCAACATTAGTGTACGTGAATGCTATATTTTAACCACAATACACTGTTAATGTATACTCTTAATGTGTATGTATGATCTATAATAACATTAACATCGATATAAGATATGACGTACTGAGGGAAGATTTAAAATTTTGTAGCGTTCAATCCTATACAGCCTAGAACTAATTTAATGCGGTGGAGTATCTACAGCAAATCGTCCGAGCCAGTGCAATTGACGGCAATTCGGCTTATTAATTACCTGATAAAGAGCAAAATTCTACTAAAAATTAGTTTCGTCCTCGGTTAATATTATTCTAAATGTTTTCTAGGAATGTTATATGAGACAGCATGTACTAATCTCTAGGCATGCAGAGAAATTTTAATCATAGAAACTTGTATGAATCTGATGCGTAAGCAATAAGTATCATTAAAAGCTAAAATCCACATTATTTGGCTTATAAATCAATCCTATACTATCTTATCCAACGATAGTTACAATCTTATATTTATATATATTTGTACAACTGAAAATAGGCTTCTTTATAATCGCAATTATTAAGTGTAATGATTATGAGGGCTGTCATAAGTTTTCGTTCTTAGAATAAATCAAGATTAAGGAAGATTTCATTTTAATCCTTAGAATACGTTTACAGAAGAGTTCTAGCAGTCACGGGCTCAGTAAAGTGTATTTTGTGAAAATAATTATTCTACGAATAGATTTTTGGTTTACTGTAAATGTTATGTGAATAGCTTTCTCGGAATATGAGGCCTTTCAAAGCTATTTAATTTAACGTCAACTTAGAATACTGACATTTCATTCACTCTTTGTCATTCATTATTAGTATAAGAGCGAATAAATAAAATAAAATTAATCGCTTTATAGTACTATATTTTACATGTATATGACCATACCATGGCCTGATTCCAATACTTGGAAATAGCGCCAACGTATTCAGCACAACTTGCTCTTATCGGGCCAACGATTCCGAAAACTTCAGTTGTTTGATTATGAAGCGACGAACGTATGTAAATATTGGCTGCTAGTGCAGGATTAAACTAGTACCAATAGAAAATAAAAATGTTAACTGGCGATATGAAGGTAGATAATAGTTCTTATGATGTCACAACGACGTTTTAATCATTATCGTAAAGTTAAATTTTGTGAATTTTATAGGTTGGCTTAAGTAATGCACTAGATTTTGAACGAACTAATAATTATCGGTTTAATCCATATGCAGATTTTTCGTTGCTAGAATTTTCATTTACAGTGTATATGATTTTAAGCATAGAATTAGATATATGCTTAATATTTCTGAAACCTGAAGTTGAAATAACTAAGGTATCATTAATTTTACTGTCGTAACTGTGTCAGGGTATATCAAAGGGCTGTAAACTAATAATTGCAATTTTGTAAATATGGTTACCGAACTACATTAGAACATTACAGGATTAGGGTATGGTTAGGCTGATCATTATTCCTACATTCATGATTAACCACAAAGTTCTTGACGCACTTCTAAATTTTCGCTCTAATAAAATTTATGTACTAGTATAGCCTCTGTGGCTATCAAATTTATCGTAAATAATAAAGCCTAGTCGATAAAACTGCAGTTTATTGTTGACAACTTACTCGAGTAAAACCAATATTAGCCACCAAGTTGTAACCTTTCAATATATGGGGATTAGTATTAATATCTGATACAGCTAACTTTATACTTTCAATTTGATCAATTCCAGTTCTTCCAAAATTGTTGTGTGGCACTAATGCCAATATACGTATTGATGGTTTACTAGTTAAATTTCCATCCAAAGATTCCACTAGCATATTACCATCGCTTGCCATTATCAAGCAAAGTACCGTTACAACGTAAACGTGTAAATTCATCTCGATGATATCTTTCTGTAAATACTAGTCTTCTTCCAAATAAGTCAGTTTCACCTGTATCGGAGAATAAGCTTATGCTTGTACAATTAATAAAAGTAGATTTACTAAGATGATATTTTGAATCTAATCATATCAAACATAAATAGTCTGGGTTACATTTTGAAATGAAATTCTACGTATTTTTTACGAAAACATTTTTACCTACCTAAACTATTAAGCCTAATATTCGATTTGCAGTATGAGATAACAAGTTTGCCTGACGCGGTAGCAAAAATTTGAAAGTGTCAGAAAGCCTGCAAGTAAGGAATTTTATTCATAATCAATCATTCAATTAATGGTTAGAGCCTTAATATATCTAGGTGTATTTAAATGCTTTTAACTTATTTTTACAAAGGATGATGC
>NW_002060947.1:5001592-5008651 GCF_000150275.1 Trichoplax adhaerens
GTAGAAGCGATATTAAATGGCTGAAACTAAAATTTTACAGTAGTTTAAAAATACGATATATCTTCACCTTTTGAGAATTTTTATTTGCAAATGTACGCATTGCAACAATAAATATCGTAATGTATTAAGTTAAGAAAAATAATCGAGTAAATTAAATGATTTGATCCAAAGTTGACTGTAAATAAAGTAATCATCTAAAATAGGGTCTGATTGTCGTGAACGAATCTGCTATCTTACTATCTATGAAACTAGAACTTTCCTAGGATTATTAATCAGTGTAGAAGTATCTTACAAAAGAAATGATAAATTTATAGCATAGCCGTAACATTTAATTCAATTACGCATTGATCATATAATGTTCCGCTCGTAATGCTATACGTAAGTGAACTGTTATCGCATTGTAAATTTATAATATTAGTTACGTGCAATACTAAATACGTAGGCTGAACTTAAAAGGATTAAGAGGAAAAGTAGGGCAAGGAAGGTTTGAAAATCTAGTTTCTGCACAAACTGGGTATATTAACTTAAAGATTTAATCTGTCTATTCCGAAAGTGTAATATTTGTGTTCTAGCTTTCAGCTAGTGAAGATTGCATCAAACTAAAGCTAAATTTTATCATGCGTTGATAATTTTTATCAATGTCGATGTTAACTTCAATACAGACAGTTCGTCGATGCTGTGTGGATGCAATCTTGTAGTAAGTGGTAATTGATTAAAAGTCTTAATCTGAAATTTACTTCTTTACGCTTCTAATATGAAAAATTAATTATCAAGTGCTTATTAGTTTCGCAATATGCTAGATATTAAATGCACATACGTATACCAACTCTTTATACAACATAAGATTATTGAAAAGTTGATCTATAATAGCAATCATCCCTTGATGTAAAATTTAGAAATAACGTGGTATACGATAATTCAAATTAATCAGTTAGATTTAGATGATCGGCTTACCTTGTAGCTTCCCCAAATTTCTGCTCAAAGTATTTGTGCTGGGTATTCGTTCTTAGTGCTAAAATAAATTAAATATCAAATACGGAAATTTTGAAAACTGATTTACTGATCTAGATATGCCTAGAGATACTTTTAAGCAGCTTTTCGTAATTAATGCTTTTAATGCAGAGGATACGCTTATGTTTTCATAATAATCGATATCTTCACACTCTAATCACTTTTGCAGGGTTTTGATCTTTTCTATATCTTTGCGTAAATCTTTCAAATGAAGATTATACCCAGAAGAACAGAAAATATTAATTGGATACGCCACTTGCTATTCGTTCTATAGATTGCGGTATATTATCGAAATAAAGATTATGTTTTTATTGTCAAGCCATCAGTCATATCATTGATTTTAAATTCAATACAGTAAAGCGTACTATAGTTTAAAACAAATTTGTCTTTGCAATTTCATTGATATTAATAATTTAATTAGCTATCCAAACAATAATTTAGCATTATATTTACTTAGAATCCAGTAATTAAGTAACCCAACTCCTTTGTCTCTATTTAATACGTCGCGGCCTCGTGATAACAAATTCATTCCATCCTAGAAGTGCTTTAAAGTTTTTGTAATTTATGATACAAGATCATAATATATTTCCAGAAGGTTAACAATAAACAATTAAAGGATATTTTTGTTCATTTTCAATCTACCTCATTTCTCTGATATCGAAAGAAATTTTTGTCGTATGCTACTCGAAAAGTCGGATACAGTCATTTATGCGACGAATTTTCATTAATGCTTTTGAAATGGTAGTTTTTTATCACAGTAAATAGATTTTAAGTAGTTAAAATTTGTCAGAATTTTAATGTACTGATATTAAAATTAAGTCATAACGGGTATATGAATTATTGAAATCCAATCTATTTAAATCACGTACATGTAGTTCATTGCTTTGTGTTCATCTACGATCATTACTTGAGATCTCATTATTTTTTCTAATTGCACGTATTGTATATGTCGAGACAGTCCAATAACATTTGAACAAATCAGAATAAACAATCAGTAAAGGTCATAAAATTAATTTGAAGTATTCAGATTTAAGAATTATTCAATACCTCATCCAATACTAACTAGAGAATTAAAACTGACGTACTATATACTATTATTAGGACATAATTACATTCTTGAGCTCTTGTTATTTGTTGATGTTACTTACTTGTTCGTTATCAAATAGCAAGGCCATTTTTATTGACAAACATCACCATCAAGCTTATAGCTAACAGTTTCAAGGCAATAAATATTCCACCTTCAAGTTGAATACTATTCTTCAATTCCACTCTTTATTATTAGATACATATTAACGAGAATATCTCAACACTAAAATGTTTATTCATACATTCGAGTTGGTGATGACTTAAAATAGGTTTTTACGTTAGATGATTCAAAGCTAATTATACAAGGAAATAAATGTCCCCTTTTCAAATAAAATGGTATTCCTCAGCTCCCCTTTACCATAAGATACATATAAAAGGGCATATTAGAACATAAAAATATTCATACATACATTTGAATAAGTGATAACTTAAAATAGGTGCCTTCACTAGATGATTTGCAACTAATATACAAGGAAACAAATATACTCTTTTAAAATTAGATGCTATTCTTTAGCTCCCCCTTCATGATAAGATACATATAAAAGAGCACATCGGAACATTGAAACATCCATACATATATTCGAGTAGATAATGAATTAAAATAGTTTTTACGCTAGAGAATTCAAAACTAATTATACTCGTACTTATTTTTGGTCGGATCCTCAATCGATAAAGTCTAGCGATAGACTAAAGAGTGTGGAAAGATATGAAACTTGAACAACCTATGACGATAAATATTCATTTACATCTGCCTGTCATAGTAAGCAAATATTCATCCTGCAAGTTGGATAACGACACAACTACACTCATATCTTATCTTGTTATCACTTAAGGTGCCTTAGATAGCACTTTTGGGTGCAGATGAGTTCCGACAAAGTTCAGAACAACGTTCATAAAATTTGCAGTCAAATACAGTTCATGTAATTACCGGTTATAAGGATTTCATAAATAACAAATTGAGTACTTTCACTACATAGAATTGATGTATTATAGTACATGCGTATTATAGTCCTGTCAGAATGCAAGACAAGAAGCATCTGGTATATTTAGGTATCATAGCATAAACTATAGGGTACTTGAGTATTTGCCGTGGTTTTTATATATCAGTGTAAAACCACATAAAAAATATACTACATCGAATGATTTTCATTTTTCCTTCTTTCTTTCTATTTTCTTTTTATGAATTACTTTATTAAATATAAATTGTTAACAGTATAAGATTGTGATCAATAAAATACTACCTAAACGTGGATAAATAATAGTCAAATTCAGCTACTATTATCACGTCTGTTTATCATCTAAAGGCATTCAATCCCTTTCAGTCATATTCTAACTCTAGTAGTAGTAGTTTTATTTAAATTTTTATTTTAAAAATCACTATAGACTTCAAGTAATCATCTGTCACGAAGCTGGTTTGTTACATCACCATAGAGTGTAAATTCGAAAATTTTTTATTCGAAATTGTTTTATGTCAGAGATAGAAACAAAAACTCTTGCATACCGTATCGCATGTTTAAAACAAAATGGAATAACTCTGTTGATAAATTACAGCAATCCCCAAGAAATCAAATTAATTGAAAACTACTTGCAAAACCTAAATTATATTAAGCAGTCTGATCAATAAAATAAGCAAAAGAAAAGAAATGGCTTTGCAATTATTTTAGCTATTTGGAGCCAAGTATTCCAAAATAACAGCTCTGAGTCAAGCTTAAAATTCGTTGTATTTCTTTGCATACTATGGGCATTACTACTTATTTAATTCTCAATAAATCATTATTTTCAGTAACCAGAAATAGGATATGATAATGTATGTCTATTTAACCGATTATTGGTAACTTCACTGAGTTTAAATTATAAATAACATAAAAGATAAAAAATATAAGCATTAAGAGAATATCGCCGATAAAATACAAACTCAAAGCCACTATATAAAGCTTCAGGCCATACCAAAGGCATATTATTATAATTGCTTTACAGAGCATTAATTTCATTTTAAAAGCTTCTATCTTCTCTGCTAGGCTATTCCTTGTTATATGATCGAATGCTATACATCATGTTTAGTGACTTTTTCAACTTGTGTATTAAATATATCGATAGAGAAACTAAGTCTAACCGTAACATATCGCCGAGAAATAGCTGTAAAACTTATCGTAAATGCCAACTAAGAATATACACCAAGAAAACCTTATACTAAAATGTCTAACATGAATTTATGCGTATTATGTTCATTCCTCGAAGTTAGACATTATGCAAATAGCCTTCAAATCTTTAATTGATTACAATTGCTAACACCTGACATCAAGTGCAATGGTAGAATGCCAATTGAGTAATACAATACTAGTTTGTAAAAGCAGCCGTGATTCACAGCATTGCTTATTGATCATTACATCGATGCTAAATTCTAGAGAGATTTAAGGAAGATGCATGCAATTTGTAGCATAACTACGGCCGACGTCTCGGACAGCAACCTCGACCCGGAGACTGAATCCGAAAATCCGAATTTTTAATAAAATCACGTATTCACTAATCAAAAAATTCTTTATGACAACTATTACTACTTTTCTGAAATTATCATTGGCAGTTGCTGTTTTAGCATGAAGTTGTACGGTAACTGTACGATTATATCGTACAATACAGTACTTTACTTTCATGTTATAAATCTCCCCTCTCTACGGATAGGGCTTTGTTACTAAGTCAAATTCATTTATAATCCTAATAGACTATCAAACGCTCTTTCTTTAGATTAGGCAATTGCTTTTAGATTATTTCTATAGTAATCTATGCAATACCATGTCAAATAATGAAGAAGAAAAGATGGCAACCTCATGATTTTGCAGGGTAAAACTTAAAGAAACTATCGTTTTCGAGTTATTTTCTATAGTAAAGTAATAATAGTTACATACTAAAAGCTATAAAGATGCCATAAAGGACTCTGCTTTTTGTCCTTTACTACACATGTGCAGAATGATTCTAGATAATTAGACAACAGTATGTCTATTCATAGAATTATTTATGGTATCACCTATAATTGAATATCTTCAAGATATTAATCACAAGCGTCACAAGACATAACTCTATAATCAATTAACATCAGTTACTATATAAGAACTCTTTAGAGTACTATAGTTCAGCATAATTTACTATAAGAAATAACTGCCGTGATTCTTACTATAAGCCATTAATAGTTATTACCATATGTAAATGTTAATTCACTAAATTTAGTCATTTAATTCTTCACGGTAGCTCGTACTGTGACAAGTTTGCAGTCAGCATCCACACCTTATAGTCTTGACTAATACTGGAAACTTTTTCATTCTTAACTAAATAGAAATAATGGGTTATAAATGCTAATCTTCGTTAATAATTGAGGAAGTTACTCTCTAATATTAAAATCAGAAAGATAGGCTTCAGTGCGAGCTAGAAATTAAATACCCCTGAATTACAATTAATATTGAGAATATGTTTTTTATCCCTATATTATTGCAAAATTTTAGGTATCAGTCAGCTGGTGTTCCAATATTAGATTAACTTTGAGTAAAGACCAACAAGGCTTTCAACCTCATAAGAAAATCGTAATTTATTTTATTAACCTTCAAATCAAAGCTTAAATAGATTTAGGTAATTTAAAAGCGGTTTAGTTGTACAAGCCACCTTATCTTCAACTATTAACTAAAAAATCATATTAAAGAAATTGCATTTACATAAATTAAAACCATCCAATCCTTTTAAGTGACTGAGTTGACATTAAACTAATTGATTTCTCAATATAGCATGAAAAATATATTTATTAGCTATCGCACTAGAATATTTCATCTAAATTTAGGTGTTGTACATCCGTTACGAAGAAGAAAATTTTTAATTACTTTAATGGCTTAACCTGTAGTTCCAATTTGTAAAATCATGTAAGCTTGTTTGATAACTAACATGCAGATACATATTTTTAGTTTGATACTGTAATCATTGAGAGTAGGTGTCACAAAACAGCTTTGCAACAAGATAACGTAATATACGATCAATAAGTCAATTCCTTGAACCACGTATCAAGGAACGATATCTGCACTATCAGAAACACTTTTGCTATACTAGCAGACTACACAAAGACTTAGACGCCTCGTATTTTACGTTAAACATTAAGTTTGAGAATCCACTTTATTACACGATATACTGCATTTATATACTATTCCTCAATAGTTCGTGAGCCATAGTTAATACAATTAACATTGGAATCATTTACTGAATTAGATATTAATTTTAGCTACTGCTCCCTTAATGCAGACAACACTATTTACGAACATAGACATGTAATGACTAATACAGAATAGTCAGATTACGATATGTCCCATCACGGAACATTTCCACGATAATTTACAATCTACCATAAGTAAATTACAATCACAATGATTCGAACTGTAAGTAGATGATTTGCATTCCCTATTATAACTATTAATTTCAGTATGTGTATAAGTGTCACTGTCATAAAAAGTCAGTGCTATATTAAAACACAATATGTCCAAATTAGAAGTTAACTAAATAAGGATAGTCTAACAGAATTATCCTAACACAGATATTTCTACTCAAATACAGTATTTAACACTGTCACAGTAGGACTTAGGGAACGTAGCTAGCTCAATTCATCCTTATCTTATACTGATCGTCATGAACTTAGCTATGGCTATCTATCTCTTTGATTGATGTGATAAGTCGGCCATTAGTATTCACAATATGCCGTTAGATAGTAGAACGCTATTGTTACTGTTTCTACTTATAATGGTACCAATATCTACAATAAGTTTTAGTTTTATACCATGCGCTAGTGAACTCTTTAAATTGTGTTATAAGAAGGTTTCGAGAAAAATTCATGACATTTTCCAATTTTTAACAACATTAGAAGCAATTAATATGTTCCTATAAAGCAAGTTCGTCATTGGTATTTTAATCTACCTATCAAAAATTAGGGCCTGC
>NW_002060947.1:5008701-5078098 GCF_000150275.1 Trichoplax adhaerens
CAATTATAGATCAACAATCCTTAGTATTGTAAGGAGAACTAAGATTATGAATGAAGTAAAATTTTATGATCTAATGTCACCAGTCCCCACTTGTGATTTGGTTAGGTCAAGTGCTATGGTAATTGCGTAAGGCTTGCACTGACTTGGAAATCAAATCTTCTTCTAAGGGAAAACTAACTCTTTCCACACAGTCACACAACTACTCAGGTTTCTTTCAAACCACTAGTACTTTTTATTCGGCCATCCGATTTCTAGTCTCTACTAGATTGTTCTAGCCCGGAGCAACTACTACTACTACTGGCGAATGGTAATTCGCTCGGTCTTTTATACTATCCCCACTCATAAGCTAATCCTATATTAAACCATATTATATCTAGCTAAATATAATTAAATCTTTGTTGATTGCTCCATTTATAATAATTGTAAGCAACCAGTGCTAATGCCCCCTTGGTTGTTTACCAAAATGGTAAACAACCGGGTTAATCAATTATTATTGCCTAATTTATAATTTACGGAGCTACACTTCGTAACATCTAATTCTTGTTTTAATATTTTAAAGGCAATTTACAGCAGATTGAAAGATGCTTCATACTTTAAGAATCAAACCGTTTATAGATGGAGATTGAGCATTTTTATGCCTTATAAACGGAGCTACCCAAGTCCCATAATATTTTCATATTAAATTTAGTGATTACATTTACTAATTATTAATCCCAGACACCCTCCCTTTAAAACGAGCAGCGCGGGGGTATTTATACTACTGTTAGATGACTTTGATTATGGGTTCATTTCAATAGGTCAGTATAAGATTCTTACAGTACTTTTTACCTCAAGATTTCTTCATGTAAAACGAATAGCTCTAAGGTAGTAATTTCTGCAGAGTACTGACTTTTAAAATAGTATTCATTATATCGGTAAGGGTGGCCACTGGGCCTTTCAATTTTGATTTGAGGTAATACTCTGATGAAAATTGAATAGACATAGAATCTTTATAGAGTTTTCTACACAGCCATTTTGAATGTTACATTTTCTTATAACGGTTGTTATCGACAGAGCAAGCTTTGCTTGCATACGCAAGCGATCCTTAGACACATTATAATGATTGGTATAGAATTGACCACAGTACTAAGGATATTGTACCGCACTGTCGATATCTTACAGTACACGCTAATCTTAACTTGGTATGTCCATCACCGTGTATTAGTTATCATAATGTGCTTTGAACCATTAACTAATCTTAATATAGCATTTCATAGCATTTCATTCGTGAATGCATTATTGAAAAGTAGTATTGTGGAAGCATAGCTGTGAATATAGTAGTGCCTGGCTATTACCAGGATATATGTAATGTCGAATGGTAATACTATCTGTTAATTAATAACATATGGGTATATTATCGTAAACCGTCAGCAAAGCGACGTGAGTTTGTACTAGTATTAATTTAAAGTAGTTAAATCTAAACTAAAACGCTAACCATAGAAACCTGTTCAAGCGTGTGTGGTTTTAAAATAAACGAGTTATTGCTTAAGAAGTGTGCAGTGCACATCTTGCGAAGAAAAGTGTAACCTTAATCAGTTGTTTATGAAGATCAACATAGGATCTGAATTTTATTAGTGGTGTATCGCTCCCACAAAGACCAAATCTCTGGGAAAATTGGCCCGATTTATAGAATTATGTTAGAGTTCAATTAAATTTTTATCACAACCGCCCATACGTAAGTAATGGTTGACCGCTACGATAATTTACTTTATGGACACTTGATAGTCTTGTACAATTAAGAAATCTATTTTAAAATCTTACAATTTCTAATAATTTCGTAATTCTATTTTATGGTAAAGGTAATTTTTATACCAGTTTCAAATTGTTTTGTATTTCGTCTGATCAGTTTGAAATTATGATGTGTATAGTGATTTATGCAATAATTAAGAAAAGATATAACTTGACATATTAATACCAATTACTTATTAACTGCTCATAATTTACTTCAAAAGTCATTTAATTATTTCCTAGTCATTAATAATATTTCGATAGCAATACGTATTATCCACATATCTTGATCTTCTGATAACCAACTCTAGAATCAATAAAGATAGACAATATCTGCTATTGCTTTATGGTCAGGAATCAGATTTTTTAGCAAAATGGGTAGGATTCAAGTATAAATCTTTATCGATTGTCTAGGTTATCAAACTAAATTCTGCATTTAAACTCGAACACCCTGAGTAAAGATCAAATTTACTTGAAAATTATTAGGCTACAGTTGTTAACAACCGCTCTAACAGATCAGATAGTTAAAAGCTATTAAAAAATCTCTGATCTCACACCTTCAGGAAGATATGTCACGCAAAAAAAGGAACATAAAATGGCAGCATCTCTATAACTACAGCCTTAAATTATTAATTTACTGCGGCAGTATCACTTACACCACCGCAGAAGAACACATAATTTCGGAAGATTACAAAATAAATTCTGTTCTCTTCCTTCAGTCAAGATAAAAGTAAAAGCGTCTAAGATACCATAAGATTAGTGATATAATAACTGTATTGTTTAAATCCGGGATTTATCTCCATGTTATTTTTGTTATAAAGCCTGCATATAATTATCACCTAATATAATCTATGCGGAACTTTTAGCGATCTTTAATATAGATCTCATTTTGCTTAATAAGCAATTGAGGGTATCTGTAATAAACAGCTATATAATTAATAGAAATGATATAATGTGTATTTAGTGAAGTGTTGCTACGGCACTGCATTTATATATATGAGTATACTTTGGAGGCAGTGTTATCCGAAACAAAGATGTTTTTAAAATTGACAACTCTGTACGTATTAGTTAGAGTATGAATAAAAAATATCGCTGATTTTAAATATGTACTATGCCTTGCAACACGTAAATTGAACTGGTCATAGCAATAGATTCTGGTCGTTTACATCAGAAAAAATATTACTTTACTTTTTACAGTACGTGAGTCACGCACTCTTATGACATTACTTATAACAGATAATATCTTCCTTTTACATATAAGCAGCGAAGAAAGGTCAAATAAACAAACCACTTTATTTATTGATTTAGATGATTGCTTGCAAGCTGATTACAAATAAAGCTTCAATTTACTCTTTAAGAAATGACGTCAATAAAATAATAGTATATAGATGTACCAGCATAAATGGTCGAATGCTATACATCATGTTTAGTGACTTTTTCAGCTTCAATTTACTCTTTAAGAAATGACATCAATAAAATAATAGTATATTGATGTACCAGCATAAATAATGATTTGGCTTTCATATCGAAAGTGATGGTACTGTTTAATTGCAACTTTGCGTGATGATTCATAGAGCCTTAAGAAATTACTGATAAATTAAAAATTTACTCTAATAGTTCAGCTGATCGAGTTATAAACATACTTAAATCAATAATTAATGCGGCATAAACATTAATTATTTAACAAGAAAACGATAAAAGAGCGGCGAAGTTACCTTATTAACTTTATAAAAATGATTATTCTCAAATCGTAAACTTTATAGTATCACAGCATTCCTAAGCCGATAAATTAAGTAACACCCGCACTTAAAAAACTAGCTTAGCCCTGATTTTCGTCAGTTAGAGTCTCCTTCTGAGCTATTAAAATTTAGTACTGCTTTCTTTTAATCTCTCTCTAAAATATTATAAAAAGCTCATAATCGAAATATTATATCACTGCAAGTGATGTAAGTGCTAGTGAAAATTATTTTATTCTTACAATTTATAAATTAAATTGTTTATATGATGTTATGTACAAGCAATCGCACTATAATGAATTCATTCTTAATCTATAATTTTAATTTTCTCCAATTCGCGATCTCTTTCTTCTCCGTAACTAAAAACAAACACTGTTTTGATGACGAGTTTTTAGAATATTAAAAAGGGTTTTAATAAACTTCCATAATTTGGCTTCATACGACACGTTTTCACTCTATACTTAATCGTCCCTCTATATTATTAAAGCTTCTGTAGCATTTTGTTTAGCCTAGCGATTCGTGCCAGCTAATCTACTCATAACTAAGCTGCTAAAATTTTATATCGTCACAGATACGAATACATACTATATCAACGCCTCATCAATCAAGAAAGATTTGCAATTTAGTTTTCATAACAGATATCGGAAAGAAAATATGGCCGCATACAACGGTACTGTCTTACTCTCTGAAGATGTTTATAAACTATGCTGTTGATAATTTAAAACATGCATTTTTATTTGTTCATAAAATATAAATTATCGTTTCATTGTATATTATTATAACAATACGATAATTCATACCAGCATGCCCTCACTGTTTTGCTAACTGTTGTGCTTTCCAATGGCAAATAAAACTGCCAGCGAAAAGTATACGAGTTTGTGATTTAGAACTATAGCAAAAATTAATCTCAATAATTATAAGAACAAATTCTCATGTAATTTAATTTTAAATTTTGTTTATTGCGCTACGCCATTTGATTGCTATGGAAATTAGCAATACAAACACTACTAATTTCCTATTATGAAGAGGGAGACTGGGATTATTCTTCTAATTCTATAACAATTCGTGAATACCTGTGCATCGCATAGTTCAGATTTTTCTAAATGAAAGCTTATTGAGTGATTGCTATGCTTATTTTCAGAAATCAATTTGAAATCTATTTGCTTTTGAAATTTGACGAAATCTGTGTAACAATATCTTATTCAATTCAGTAAAATTTTTTTGTATGTAAAACCTGGATGAAAACAGAGTTTAAAATTACATAGAAGTTGCAGAATAGACATTGGCGTCAACATATTTTTTTAAGTGAAAAGAACTTTATTAGTATTAATATTAAGTAGAAAAGCATGATACTTCGACGTTTATTATGCTATCCTCCAGCAAATGCGTATTTACATCCCAATAAGAGTGCTTATATAGTTATACAGAGTGTGCTAATGATCTCATGATCTCGGACTATACCGTACGTTATGATCTTCTAAAGTAGAATGCATGGTAATACATATAACAAATTTATAATTATGTATATGAATATAAATGTAGATGAGTAGCATTGAGTAAGCATTACTCAAAATAGGCAAATTGTTACTGCCAGTAATTGATATAACGTCGATATATATCAATAGAGTTAACCGGAGAAAATCTATAATAACAAATTATATCAGTAAGTTATTATAAAGTTTGGTTATAAATTCCGAGATTAATTTGAAGATTTTATGTCAATTTCGCTACATCGTAATTAGTTAACTACAATTTTTGGTAATGAGAAGATAAATATACGGTAGAGTAATGAAGATATATTTAAGAACGTAGCTAGCTAAGCATCAATCTTGGCGCTATCGGTTTGCAGTGAGTGAGAATTAAAATCATTCAAAGCAAGTTAGACTCTCGAGACAGATTATGCCTGAGATTCCATTTCTTCAATTCTGTTTTTGATGATCTTTATTTCTTCTTCCATCTTATGATACTTCTTATAAGCCTAGTGCGAGTTAAAAATTATTGTACCCTTAATATTATGACTTCTAAGCTATGATGATATGTGTAATATTTTTCAATTACATTTTGTAAAGCACATCTCCCTGATTCAATCGTAGTAAAAGTGGTATCAGATGAGACAAGTCCTACTCCTCGAAGCGATTCATCAACAAAAACCTCTTGTTGATCGGCAATTTTTCTTCTTCCCCAATGATTGGGATTCCTCCATAAATTAATCTATTAATTTAAATTTAACTTCATTATTACTTGTCACATGGATAATTTGAGATGGAATAAGTAGCAAAGTTAATTTAAAATTAGAGTTTGAGCAGTATTTATAGATATGTCGCGTAGAATTTTATCATTATAGGCATTTTTTCAAATTTTGATATGGTACCTTAGGTAAAAAGACCATGAACATGGTAATAGTTGTACAAAAAATAATAAATCCACCAAGAAGTGCAAATTTTATTGTTGGTTGAGGTCCAATTAAAAATGCAGTTAGTGCTCCAATAACACAAAATACTGTAATATTATAAATCGAAAAGCCAATAAACTTGGAATCATTCAGCATGGATATAGTAACTTTTCGGGTCTCATAGGCTAAGAACGTGCCAAATATTAGCACCAAAAATTTGTAACTGCATACCAACCCTAGCCATACAGCAGTGTTCTTGCACGTGCAAACATATGATGTCTGTTTGAAGACAATATCGTGCTTTGGTTCCTATCAAATAGATTAATTATTTTAAATGGAAATCTTTCTTAAATAGATCCTAATAGCATACTTAATCCTTTTTATCTTCGCGATACAGCATCTATTACAAAACAGCTTTTAATCGGTACCCATAAATATTATCAGTATATAGCTCATCTAAAATTTATCAATAGTAAATTATCTACGACGTTTTACGTATTAACATAGATGATTCTATACTTTCATAATAGTATCAAATTAAGGATAGAAAAGGCTCGTGCAGCTTTAGTATCAATTTGTTAATTTTTAATAAAAGTTGGATTTCAAATTTTCGTTAAGCTTAATGGAGTGTCGTGAATCTTTGTGACCTCCTAGCGATAAAGATCGCCAGTGAAGTCGTACTGTGAGGAAATATCAAGAAGGACAAGCCGGACAGTAAAGTCCTAGTATTCAAGCTTTCTCGTTGAAATTTTTGATTTGTAACAGTATATATGCAAGGTTTAATCAATACGTTGTATCTTGAAAGTGTTTTCATCGTGAATTATACACAATTATTAATTTATTACCGTGGTGGTTGATGTGATAACATCAGCAATTAAAGGATCAACGACCGTCCAAATCGTGAGAAGGACAATATCGACTATTGCTAACTGCGATACAACGGCTAGCAAATGCCAGTCTTTGACAATCTAATCAGCATCAATTTAATACGTAGAAAGTAATAATTTTATCAGTTAAACTCTATCACCGCTAACGGAAATATCGACTTGAATAAAACTTCTATAATATCTGTTATCATAGTTAAAGCCTTTATGCTTACAATCCTTTTGGCAGTTTTTAAAGCAAAAATTCTGTACACTCGCCACATCTTAGCAAACAGAGATCCAAAAGCTAATGTAAAACCCAAACATAAGAGCCAAATATTTGCTTGACAGAGTATCGAAAATCCGATTGTAGTTGTAAAATTGGTATCAATTGCCATCATGACCACTGAAACGTAGCAGATGCAGCATCCAATTGCAAACAACGCATTCATACGCGGACTTAATAGCTTAATTTGCCTAGATTAACAGTTAATTTTAATTCAACTTCTTCGCTTAAAGTGAATGATAGATTTAAGTTAAGTGATAATGCAGCTTTAGTATCAAATAGATTACTCAGATGGTTACTAACTAATTATCGATGAGTATAGAAATACATCAAGTTACTTTTATCGAATGTATGAGTATTAACACTGTACTATGAAGATTAAGTTGCTACTCCACTTTTTGAAGTACTATCTACAATCTACCCTAAATTTTAAGAAAAATGTCCAATGGATGAATATACTACTAATTTGAGTATCAGCAAAGGCCACATTTTATGAAAGTTGTGGCTTGAAAATTATCATAAATTGTATTATTAACTTTCGGCTAACTGTATTTAAGATACATGGCAACTTACTTGTGGTTCTGATAATACAGACTGAATGCAAAAAATAGCAAGGATGTCAGTATTCCCAGTATAGATAGAGCTAAGTAGATAATTGTCAGACCCAAGGAAATGTGCAAAGTTTGGATTTTGATGACGGATTGAGAAAGTGGTGGGAAACCATCTGTATTAAATTGCATTAATAAGCGACATTAACATGAGATTTCAGCTTTTAAATTAATTCTTTTAACTGAATAAGAATTTGTTAACAATTTAGCAAAGCTTCTTTTCAGTTCTGATACATTGCAAGCTGAGACCATTTCATAAATTTTATCCTAATCCTTCTTCCATTAATTATCTTGTTATATATCATATTGAGTTCTTATTAATTACAATTGTTGTTATTGGATACAAGTCTCAGTATGGCCTAGAACCGTAGTAAAAGTAACTCACATTCGTATTTCATTTAATGCGTGAGAAAATTATTATGAGATACCTATTTAAAAATTAGTGCCTATCTTACACTAGAAGATAGAACTATTCTTTTTTTTATATTAATGAAATATGATAAACGTCTGACAAGCTGGATCGTGTATTATACTTATTAAAATGCGCTAATTAAAAAATGAGATATTTTATTTAATCGTAAAATAAGCTAGCTAGTAATGATAAGGCTAAGTTTCTGCCACTTACTCGGCCATACGACTTTGTTTTCTGAAAAGATGGTTACACTATCAGTCGCTGCTTTGTAGAGACCAACCGGAACAGTTTTGTTTTGTGACTTTTCACCTGTTAGCAATGATGCAAGATATTTTCAAATTTTTATTAAAACACTACTACACATTTTCTGGAATTCATCCAATAAAATTATCAATCTTTAATAATATATTTTAATGCATTTTGTTCTTTGCATATAGCCAATAAAAAATAATTGCAATCAAATTCGGCAGGTAGTTTTTAGGTTAATTTAGCTTACCTTGAAATTGAAATATGTAGACATCACCAAGCCTATCGGCTCCAAAGAATTTAATTTCTCCCTTTTAGCGTATTGGATATACATCCATTTATGATTTCGTTATAGATCATACAATTATAAATAAAGCAATTCTGATTACAATATGGATAAAAGGAGTCTGGTTCAATCAATGTGATTCTTGTAACTTACCGTTATACCTAAGATCGACATGTCAGCGATGTTTTTAACAATCGTACTACGAATATCGCTGCTTTCATAATTAAATTGAGATAGACTCCTGTTTTGAGGCAGTAATTGCTGCTCCGTTTTATCCAAAGCATGAGCCATTGTCCATACGGCATCGTACATGTAAGCACGTAAGGTATTGGTGGTCGTAACATTATTTAAATGTTGAAATTGTTGATTAAAATTCAGTGGTGACTATGTAGAAGAAATGAAATAGCCAATTATATAAATCATTGATTATATTATCAATATATCTAAAATCAAGCCACAGTTAAGGTCATTTATCTGCAAGAATATTAACAATCTAATCTTTATGTACTATCATCTCAAATTACCTACCCTTCCAGAAATAGTCGGTTCGGTACTAGTTTGCGGGTATGATCGATAAACGTAGAAATAATTTTGTATAACTTGGTAAATTTGATCAGGCGTACATTTCGTGTGAGGCTGCATTTCAACCTCCCACCAGTCATTAGGATACCATCCAACTAATATCCAGACATATTTGGGACCATATAACTTTTGCTTATATGCCTTAAATTAAAGACAGAATACGTTAACTGGTTTGATCAATTAATTTTTTCTCCTGCTATTAATGTTCTATAGTGATTGGCATTATTATATTTGCAACTATTTCATGATAATAACTAATCAATTACAGATAGATAATTACTTAATTTGCGCTAAATGTTCAAAAAAAATTTAAACTACCTTGCAACTAGTGCACAGAGATACTGTTAGTGATTTAATTCTGAAAGTATGACCTTAGCACCTAGGTAGACTTGTAATTGAGGTAATGAAATTGTTTCAAATAATATATAAATACTCATATACATATTAGAATTAAATTCTATTTTAATATTCTTGACTGTCATCTCAATGATGCTTTGGAGCCACTACCCGAATAGTTAAATCTATCTTAAACCTATCACTACTACAAAATTCTTGTCGATACTCTACCCTTGACGTCTAATTTATTTATTCTTATGACTATAATTTATTAATTTACTGTAGAATGTCCGTGAAGCCATTACCTCACATAATACATGTAAAATAACTGGAGCTTGGCCAATGGCATATATAATTCGCATATCTTTAGCCTGAAAGAAAATTTAAGATTCTATTTACAATTAACCAATATCGTTCTATCGTTCTACTATCTTTAGCAAATTATAAACTTCTTAAATTAGAAGATATGATGGTTTGGTTATAAATTCAATCCAATTAGTAACTAATTAATACCATTTTAATGAAAAAGAATGGTATCTACCGATTCATGAAATTAAAATATTGGCACTGTCTACGATTTATTCACTGCCGCTAATAATTATTGTAAACTATTATATTGTTGTAGCATTACCGGCGGAATTAGAATTCATTCACTTACTTTAAGATTGCCTATGACCACGGCAAACTGATCAAGAACACCTTCGGCATATACATCAGTAATATTTTTACTTTTGAAATCACTAACGAGATCGTTAGCCGCCTATGGTAAAACATATGATAATGAGATGTAGAATTGTTTTAGTCAGCTTATTCATCATCATATACAGTATGTCAACTTATACCTATTTAAGGTAAAAGATCTACAACTTGTATAACGTAGCAATAGAAATATTGGTGGTAATACAATTCTTTAACTTTCGAACTCATATTCATTTATTAGCTGAGCTCAAGGAAATACTGATATAGTAGTTAGGGTAAACACATAATTAAACACTAATGGCTCATTTGTTCGATGCAATTTTGCTGCTACGAGTCAAAAATACTTCGGTTTTAAATCGTTTTAAAATAGGAAAATTGTACTTGATAACCATGATTAATCGACATTCATACAGCAAGAATATAAGTGCACAGCATAGGAAATTTAAATCACAATTTAAAATATAAATAAATATACTTGTATTGAATTATGAATATGAGACCGAAACTTGAAATTAAGGGACGATCAATCTGGAACTGAATTTTTATTACAGTTACTGGATGTGTAAGAACAGATAGATTTAGCCCCAAAGTAAGTGATTGCTATAGAGTCAGTCAGTCAAATCAATCTTTGAATTAATTTAAGTAATTGTTTATCGTCACTTAGTTTTATTTAAGAGCAAATGATATTGAATTATTACCGCTGTATAAGCTGTTGCAATCTGATAGAGTACCGCTACTTTAGTCCAACCGTAATGCAAGGAGAAGGCCACACGAGCCAAATTATAACTGATGTCAGATAGAGCTGTTCGGAAAAAGTAAGGAAACTGTTCTCTGTTGCTTAAAATCGGTGAGGTAGAACCATGAGATATCTATAATAAATGAAAACCTCATCTTTTTATTTGTATACTCCTAAAAGGAGTTATTACCATATAATTTTTATTCATTTCGCTATTTTGACATATAAGACTTGGTTAAATTATAAGCTGTATTCGGGTATTGCGTACGACCATAATTTATTATCCATCAGTGATAGCAGTTTTAATGAATGGATATCTCAGTGTAAATTAAGCATAATAGCAATATCACGATTCCATAAATATAGGTTTACTTTATAAAGGCTTTTGATGATAATTATTTCTATTTAAACAATACACGTCAATTTCTATAACTTAAAATAAAGTAGAATAAGTTAAATTAAAGGATTAAGCACCTGTCTTGATTGTGCTACTCAAATTAATAAATTAAAATTTGCAGTAGATATATTAATATTAGACTATAATATACCGTCGCTATCAATTTAAAAATTTTAAATTTTCTTTGCATTATAGTTCCTGAAGGTGTTACCCTTTAGGTCTATTTACCAGCAAAGCAGTCCATGCAATAATTATTATTTTGGTCTTAGACAAGGAGATTTAAGTTATTATTCTAAAATGTAATTGCAACATTGTATGAATATATTTATATATGCTGACCTGTGCTAAATTCCATGATTTAGCCGCTGAAGCTACATATTCTGAACTTCTCGAATTTTGAGCGCCAATTATGCCAACTTTAATTGTTTTTTGCATTATCATGCGTATAAAAACGTCGATTGCGCTAGCCGGATTAAACTAGGAAACGGTATCAGAAAGACACATTTTCATTAGTAAGGATCAAAGTTCCGATACACGATTATTCACGATATAGTATTAACTTGTCAACATCCAAACAAAAATGCCGATCAATATCACCGAGGTATTTTTTATTTCAAGGCCTTATTTGTGGTCGTGGTTTTGTTTAATAATAGAAAATGGTTAAAATCAGCTTGTTTTGAAAATGATATAACCAAAAGCAATATTGAATATGTAAAGCGAAAGGTGCTTGTTGCATAAGGAAATAATCGAACGAAAATGAAGACAGTTTCTTTACTTTACTGAAAATTTTTTTGGAGCAATGCACATATTTACGACAAATGCGGTAGCGGTAGTAGAAAAATGAATGAAGGAAATGATCCTTGCGAAAACTTATATCAAACCTTATTATAGTTGCATTAGATATTAATACTGCTAGCCTTAAAATTTTGTAAAATGCAGCGTTATGCATACTGTTTAACTCTTGTTAGTGCGCTGATAAGTTTATTACCACAAAAGGAATTAATTGCACATTACCTTTGGCGTGAGTAAAAGCTTAGAGAATTGTCAATGTGATAAACTATATATTTCGCCAGAATATTTGCATCAGACCACCCGGTAGTTTTGTAATAGTTTATTTAAAATATGGAACTAATTTATGTAAATTGAAAGATAATTTACTATACTGAATAGAAAGTAAAACTATGTAAAAATTACTTGTTCCCTACAGGAGTAAATTATTATATTTAATAATCTCCAGAGGCAATACTAATCAAATAGGAAGAATGTTACCAATTGCACAGATGAGGCCTTCGCAAATTCATAATTATACTAAATTAGATATTATTGTCTACATCTCTATAATGTAGCTGATCTTACCACTGACTTTTAGATCTTACCTTGCTGAAACCAATTTCTGCTTTTAACTCATATTGACTTAAAATTGTATCATTGGAATTGATATCTGACAGCGCTAACTTGACGGTTTCAATTAAATCAATTCCACTAGGACCTCGAGTACTTAAAGGAACCATAACACCAATGTATAGTGGTTTCTTTACTGCTGATGCCAAAGAATTCGATTGCAAAATGGAGATTTTGAGTAGAAATACCAAAGTTATCAAAGAAATATATCTTGCCAATTTCATCGTTTGAGATGATCTTGCTAGGTAGTAAAATTAAAGTAAGATTATATTACCAGCTTAAATTTTCACTATTTTAGCCAAAAGTAGATCAAATTTTAGAAATAGAAATTACTACGAAAACTGATTCAAATTATATAGTGTTGCTTGCAATGTTGTTAAACTACTGAAATTTTACGACTATGGATATTTCGATATTACTGTAGATAAATTCGGTAATTACTTTAATCGAAAAATTACCGTTATGAATTCAGATTAATGAAATTGTTGCTGGTCACAGGATCTATCAAGATAAAATTTAGCTAGGAATTAAACGTTGGTCGACAGATTGTATTCTATTAATGGCAATTTTGAATTTCGATCAGCTAATTTATTCTATCCTATTTATCAGTACTATTTATCGAGACGGGCCTTCTACTTAAGAATAATAATAATGGATATTTTTGTCATTGCATAAAGATTTGACTAGGACTATTGTATCAGGGTAGTTTCTGAAAATAACAAAATGTGAAAATCATTTCATGCCTGCAGAGCAGGTGCACGATTTATTTTCTTCTTAACTTGGAATCAATTATCGATTATAGAATAGAAAGTTAAATTTGATTTAAATAGTTTAATTCTTATTTCTATCTGGTATTTACGTATCAATGTTGTCTTGATTTCTAAACAATAGCCTACATTAAAATATTGATTTAAAACTTTGGATATGATATTTTTAAAACTGAATCTGAATAGAATTTGTAAAGATAAGTACAAATTGAACATATCACATACCATACGATCTAGATATTATGAATTAAAGCACAAAACATTAAGTAAAGACCGTCGGTATAAATTGCGGAGCCCAGATAAAAGCAATCCAATTAAATTTAATAGAGCCATATAACCTTTGCAATAAAATTAATTAATTGCATGCATTAATTTTTTTTATAGATATCTTAAAAGGATAAAATTGAGGATAAGTCACCTACTGAAGGTGACAATTTGTGTTGATACTGAATACAGCATTGTAACTCTCTCTTGTGTTATTGTCTCATTCTTAAATAAATAGGTATTTGACCCTTTGATTTTATCCGCGCTTTCCCTTTACGTTCTTTGCCTTATATATCTACTATTAAAAGTGGTCGAAAAGTTAATGATGGAAGCTTAGCGAGATTTGATGCTTACATTCATTAAAATTCTGGAAGTTTTATTATTACTTTTTAATGAAAATGTTATTGTTATTTTGCTGTCTTCATATATGTAGCCTACTACTTAGATGAATGGATCTTAATTATAAGCTTAATTTAGTATATAATATTTGTTCAATCAAGTTTAATAAAAACAAAATTACTTTCAAAATAAAAAAAAATAGAGATATATTTAAGGGATGAATAGCTGCTATTCTTTACAATCGATCTTTATATAAATATAATTGCGTATGTACGTACGTAAACTCGTACTAATCAAATGGAGGCAATATTTATTCTTCATAACGTTAGATGATCGATATTAGATCATACCAAATCAGCTTAAACTCATTATCTACTATAAATATCTAGTAACTATGATTAGATCAATGCTATCAAATAAGCAGATTGCTTAGAGGTGATTCTATTTTTAATCTACTTTCCATTACAAAAAATGGTATCGCCAATATTTTCCTATTATTCTTTATGAATATGGAAACGATATCATAAAGACTTTAATTTAATACTTTGATAAACACATCCCAAACGTCCCTTTAATAATATTTTTATTCATATCACTACAAAGGAGTAGTTTTTCACACAATCTTGGTCTGGTCTCCCTTATCTCTTTAATTAACGACGCTTTTTTATCAGATTTCGAAAATAATCAAGAGATTACAGTTCTCTGGTTGCCTGTTCGGTCATTGAAAAACGCAGATAATTACCAGTAGCTTTCTAAATTTTTTTGCTAGAATAGCTGTATCATAAGCGCCAAAAGCTTGATTATTTCTTTTACGAAAAATTATTAAAGTGTTCAATTTAATATCTTTTATGACAGTGTACAATATAAATTTAATTTCTATTGACTATACACTAAATGATGTTTAATATTTAGCTTTTTGTACTCTTTGTTCGATGAAGAGGATTATGATCTTGTTGATTTTCTTTTATTTATACAATACAAAGAAAATTGAGCCTAGCAACGGTTCCAAAGCGACAATTTACGAGTTTGACTCTATTCAATAATAACCGCAGATCAGCAGATTGACCTTAAGACACTTTAAAGTGGAACTATTATTCTCAGAATAGTCGATATAGCCTGGCGGTGACATGAAAGCTTGCAACAATGAAACATTAAGATGTTCTCATTACATTAATTAATATAGTTCCCTCTTGTTTTATACCGTTTTGTAGGTTTTAAATTAGTTTAGGAGAGTAATTAATATTATGTTGCTAAAATCATCAGAAATTGAGATATTTACAAACTAGAATTCCTACAAATTAATAATTGACATTAGTGAATAAGAGCCCAGTTTGTAATTTCAGGCGATACAACATCAAATTGAGACGATGAATCTAAATTTCAAGAATAGGGGCAATACCGGAGTATATTTCAGCTTCAGAGATTTAGACAATACGATTTCTGAGATGAGATATCAGCTAGTTATCACGCCCTGTCCAATATTGCATCTGTGAATATATTGGTTTTAATAAATGTGTAATCATTTTTTGCATAGCATATCGTCCTATGTTAAAATAACATATTACATAGCATTTAAGGGAGTGAGCGTGTCCTCACTTCGTAAGCTGTACAGGCTAAGCTCTCGGCATAAATACCATCGAGTTTTACATTTTGAAGTCATTATGATATAAAGCGCTTCTAAGTTGTTTTTTACCGACTTTCAATTGTATTTTATGTGATCAGCACGTTTGTGATAAATATAAGCCTTTAAATCATAATTAAATCTTACTGCATTAATTTGACTTATTTTCTTAAATTAATACGAATTTTATAATAATCAACTTTACGGAATATTTTACTGTAGAGTCAAACTTAAGATAAATTACTACTTATGTTGTTGAAGAAGTTACAGTTGTGAGTTTTTGTAATGACTGATGTTATTTGAGCTCTATTGTCTTTCATATTATAATATTTCATTTTATTACTAGGTAAGAGCTTTATTATGATAAAGCTTTTAGTTTGGCAATAATTGAATGCCAATTCTCATATTCTATACTTATTCAATGCTGTCCTTACCAACAATTATATTTATATGAATTTATCCTAAGATACTATCAGCTACGTAATCTGCTATCCATCAGTAATAATAGAAATCCAGAGTTGTCGTACCATCTTATAAAGTCTTTCCGAATTGATAATTCCATCAGAATACTAAATGATCTTTGATCAATTATGCAGATATCCTACCGAAATGAGCCGCTAACCACGACTTAAAATGAGTTTATGATTTATCAAGGATGATAAACAATTCAAGTTTAGGGCTCTCGAAGTAAATAATAAAATCTGTAAATGAAATATGGATAATTTAGCAAAGGTGACCTGTAATTATTTTTCACCAGCAACTGTCTTCTGTCGTAATATAGTCAACTTGGACAACAAGAATGAGCCGTAAAAGACTTTGGAAAGCCTTTACTATCTACCCAATTGCATTTTTATTTTGGGTTACTAAGAAAATATTTAATATCATGTGACATTAGGACATTTTATAAGAAAATTATGAAGGCTGTCTTTTCACAATACCACACCTTCCTGGCGTACTCATCTGCTGTACTCGGTCTATAAAAACCCTTTGTAATACTAGTTAATATACGAGGTACTGTCAATTTTTGCTTACGTAATTGTTAATTTAATCTCTTAAGATGAGTAATCTAGTTCCGTTTGCGGCTGTTTAAAGGTAATTTAACCAGTAATATATGCAACAACAGGGTCTATGCCTATGGATTTTACGATTATCTTCTTTTATTTTATTTACTAATTACATAATTAATATATATATTATATTATTATTGATATCAATATCCCATTAGCAGGAATACGAATTAAATCATAGGAAATTTGAACAAAATGATCGAAAGGCCCAGTGTAAAAATGCAAATGAAAGCGATAGCATTTTATCAGGATAGATTAAATGAACCAACATTTATCCTGACAAATATGTTAGTAAGTGTGTAACGCCTTTTAATACGTTTTCGAAATAGTAATGAAGCGGTGCTGCTAGAATTCGCTAGACACAATTATTTTATGTTGGTCGTTCCAAAGTTGGCAGTTCAAGTAATTTGCTTATTTATGCTGCTAACGGAGAGACAGGAAATGTAGTTTTAAACACGTTTTACTATATATAATACGTGTAATATATATCTAATAATAGTAGGTCAAGAATCAATTTTTCCTTTTCAAATTATAAATCGCACACTGTGAGTTATAAAATCTCTGTTGGGCAGGTACCGGTAACGAATCATAAATATTTAGTAGTAGTTTTAGAAAAAGTATACAGTATCTGTTCATTGTGAACGGGTGTCGCAGCTAGTTAATTAATTTATTATACGGAAAAAAAGTTAAAAATGTTAGCTGTTTAGAAATCGAATGGTGGTGGCAAGACAAACGTTAGCCGCTATCATACTTTTGAACTTGCTTGTGACCTGATTTGCTGTTAATACATTTCGATTTTTTCAATTTTCAATTTGGAAGGAATTTTTAAGAATGAAACAACACCTAGATGCATTATGCCGGTGTTAATTTCTATTTAAGTTATTTTACTATGGTCGAATAATATTCTATGATTGAGTCTTTTCCCCAACAAATTTCAATGGCCACTTACTATCGGTTTTGCCCAAATAATTAAATCGATTTATTCATTTTTAATTCAATATTTAAAATATCTATCTAAAAATTATTTATCTTACAAATTAGGTATCGCTTTATTACACTGCTTCATTATAGCTTGTTGATATAGCTAATCAACGGAGCGGTCAAGGAGTAGATGATGATATCAATCATTAATATCATGCTCTTAAACATTTTATCACACTATATTATGATAGTTGAACATCCAGGATCAGTATTACTTAAAACCAGTATTTTCAAAATGATCATTGCAATAAAAGATATATTTATAGTTCATTAGAAAACAATTGAAAAGTTGATGGCTTCGTTTATCGTCATTTAAATTCTCGCAAACTATAGATGGCTCAAATCGGCTTTTACGACTGTATTTTAGAAAGTTATGTAGTTAACTGTTGACATAGAATTGATGCTGAAATATACTGTGCATGAATTCATTTCCGGCGGCTATCAGCAGTCTGCACCTTATTATGGTAAATAGTCAGATATAAATTAAGCTTGGTGAAGTTTGGGAGGTATTCCGACTGGTGTGTCGAATTTTAGACCGCATTTAATTTGATATATGGTAAATTATGTACTTCTATCTCGATGGAGAGACTGTGTGTTGCAACCCTGATTAGTACAAAAGATTTGTCAAAATCTTGAATATACTCATATTAATCCGATTACTCTTCTCAGAATTTTCAGCCTTTGTGCGAACTGTACTCGCATATAGGAACTTGGATTTTCGGTTGCTTGATTATTTGGTACAGTTTTCTTTACGGGACGACTACTGCACACTTGTGAGCAACTACTTGTTTATTTTACAATTAAACGCGCTTAAATTCTTCAAGTTGTCACACTTCATTCTAGTTTCAAATGCTGTACACGTAAATTAATATTCTACAAGTTCCAACAATAAGTAAGAATAGATTTGCAATAACTAAGTTGAGATGCAAGTGTTGTGCAACCTAGGTAGTTGTAGGTTTTCAACTGATCAAACTCGTACTTCTTCTTCGTCTATATAGGGTTTACCCGACAGCAAATTAACTCTCAATGGTGTATATATATATACTTTATAGCATACCAGCGGTCTACCCATCGCGTTGACTACGAATTATGAATCATCACGTTATTGGGATACCACTTACCAATAAGTGAGAGTTCTCATAGTTGTTTCAGTAGACGTGTTCGGTGCATAACAAAATTCTGATTGTGGTGGATCTTGAGGTTGACTAGTTGATCTTTTTCATAAAATGCAGCTCGCGCTTTGCTAGTAGTTCATTGACTTTATTGAAGGTTGTATTTTACATACATTAGCAGAGTAATTAAATGATCATATGATGCATTGCCGAAGAGGTCTTAACACTTTTTTCATAAGATTCTAGCTGTAATAGTGTTACGGAGCCATGCACCGAAATATTAATTGCTATGTTAATTAAAATATCTCATTTAAATTATTGTTTGCTCCAGTAGCTTATTAGATATTAATGTTTATTAATAAGTACTTGTTCAATATTGTTGACGTGTCGGAGCTAGCACGCTTAGTCTGTAAACGTTAATTAATATCAACTTAAGTGTAAGATCAATTATTTTGCAGAGCCTTGAGGCTCTAGTTGCTATACTAGGATATGTATACTGTACAGTGTAAGCCGCTATTTCAAGAATATTCACAAGTGTACCATCGGCGAGACTATAAAAAGCGGAGCACTAGCTTAGCTTCTCAGTTCCAGTTAGTCATTTGCAGGATCTTTTGACTAATATTGCTAAGAATGTTCTTATGTTTTTCTTTAGTACATTTTACGACTAAGGTTAACGAAAATAAAGTATTTAAACCTATTACTCAATAGTAGCTTATTTGTGTAGCTGAGAGTTAATTCAATTATGATAGGTCCCTAAATTAGTTGGGAACACAAGTACTAGTGAAGATAGTGTTTAAGACCCGGTTTCTTGTTACAAAGGAGATTTGTAACAAATAGTAACAGATCGTTTTATAACTTAGTAGCGTCGTACTATACAGATATTGAAGTTTACTAAATTCCTAGACACGATACAAACAAGTATTTTGATAACATAATATGTTGATAATTTGTAATCTATTATTATTGAGCAGTACAGTAGCAGAGTATCATTATGGATCACCTATCGTGCAGTAGAATATTGGGAAAGTTAACGATATACCACTAGAATAAATTCTTCATCAGTCGGGCTAGTCGATATTATGTCCATTCTTTTAAGTTGTTCTTAGATGTTATTGCTGATGTTAGTCTATGATTGCGATTATAAATTCATTTATTGATTATTTTTTTGCTGACGTGATATTCTTAATGCTTACTAACATAGAAACTTATGGTTATGTTTCACATAATAGTTGACTAGTATATATTGTAGAGGGGATCAAACTAGAATAAAGGACTTTCAGTCATTATAAAGTAAGGTTAGATTACTCGTTGGTAACTTTCAATATGAAAATACTTTAACTTGGAGTCACAACAGTCTATAAGCAAGAAGAAAATAATTGTGTAGACTAGACTCGACGGTATTGTAGAGCACATTATATAAAAAAAGAAATGTTTCGGCAATCTCGAAAGATTTACCGTTGATTCTCCCAACTCCGTTCCACATAGTATAAGATTGGACAGTTGATCAACAGTGTAGAAAAGCTTTCTACTGCATCTAACCGTAGTTCTAATTGATCAATAACTGTAAAAATGAATCAGGAGTACGGTATTGGTTTATTTAACCGTGAGCCTATCACTACCAAAATTGATCAATCGCACAGATAGGACTGCAACTAGTAACTGTACTATACACAATTTAAAGTGGCGTGCTAGGTAAGCACCAGCATGGACTTCTACATGCATAAATCGGGCATCTACAAGTCCATGGCAACGGTGAGATAAATTTATGTTGCTGCCGCACTTCATTGCAGTATTTTACTCTACTTTACAGAATAAATTGCGTTGGACCGAAGTAAATACTCTCATACGGTGTCTTGAATAGTTTTACACTGGACTGTCGACTTTTCTAGCCCTGTCTCAAAGTGCTTGCACATCGCTAGTTGTCAATTTTACTAAAGAAAACTTAGAAATTTAGTGATCATGTCTCAATCATCGTCGTACTACAAGACAAGAGTCATCATTTTGCAGGCCCCACCGGCTGCAAATTGGCTATACTTTGGCTTAAATGGCGCTGCTACGTCTTCGTTTTCAATCAGAGTGCAATGTCTAAGACAGCTTCGTATGGCCATAGTAACGCTCGTTGGACGAAAAAGTCAAGTGAGCATGCTTCCCAAATGATGGTCTGGCAGCGCATCAGAATGTCCGGACGTCCGTATCCACACCGTAACCCCTACAGGTCAACAGAAATGGACGGCATAGTCAATAACGAACTGGCCATTTCACTGTGGTTTGGGTACTGTACTAAGGGAAGATAGTTTAACAAGTCCATCAAGCATCGGCAATTTTATTTATTTACTTGACAATCAACGTCATTTCCACTATTGGATCGAAGATACCGAATAGGAAATTGATTAATTGCACTTGTGGGAGTGTTACCAATTGCTTTGCTTATTGAAGTTAAAAGTCTTTCAGTCTTCGGCCTATCCGTCAGTACAGAGAAATTTCCGAGATTTCCCTTTAGCTAATAGTACCCAACGTGTCAAGATTGAGATCGACTACTGGAAATAAATCAACCAACAGGTTCCTCTCCAAATAAAAGTAGGCAACATCAATTAGGATTCAGCAATTGTTGTTCTTGTCATCGATTCAAGTAAGATTGTTTGCTTTGTGACTTCAAGCCTTGCATTGCTTATTTCTTAGCCAATGAGTAAATCAAATTTGAAATTTTTCCAGTACCTTGATGTTCATTCAATTGTACTGTTCTGTAATACTCCAATCCTTGTCACATTTTAAATGAATTTACACGACGTTATCCACGTTTCATTAGCAATCGACATAATCATTTCAATATTCAAGACAACATGGAAGGACGCCTATTATGACGGTAAGATACAAATATTGTCAATTGGATGAACGAACGATACTTTGGTTGCAACTATTAAATTGTGTCAAACAATCAAGAGAGTTTGCTTATTTGAAGATTTTAATATGTTCGTTATTATTGAACTTGCACTCCTTTTTTATAAATTAAAGTTTGCAAGTATTCTGTCTTTACAGTAAACACTGCAGAAGGGAGTGTTACACAGTGTGGAGCTTGTGCACTTATTTTTGCTATAGTTTGACATGCATCTTGATGATATTCAACCTTAGATGCACTGAATGATTTCGTCTTGCTCTCTGTATGATTATTTTTGTATATTTTCATATTTCCTACCAGGTAGCAAAGTTGATCATTTTGTATACTTGTGATAGATCATACCAGCACAAGATTGATAATTAATCGAAAGTATTCAAATCGCTTGAAATAATTCTGCCTGCATTATGGATGGTTATGGTAAGCTACTAGTATCGAAGTGTTTTAGTATACGTATGGTCTGAAAGTGCCGTCATATCATACTCTGATAATATCAGTCGAATTTGGTGCTGTGATATTTCACGCACTGTGATTTGTAGTCCTTCTGTATAAGATTTTATGTTGTATTTGTAAATATGTGCTTATAACGAGACTATCCAACGATGGGCAAACACTATTCTTTCGTTTTCCAATTTACAAACGTATATGAAACGGTTTACCGATACGTACTGTACTTGCCGGTTCTGGTTATCCTGTAACTAATGCTTATTATTTTAATACAGATGCTAAACAGCTGAACAACGATAATAACCAGGTTAGTATGTGTACGAGTATGCTAAAACTCTGAAGATGTCATGCCGTCGTGAATAATGTCATTGAAGGATTAAACCTGATTTCTAATAAAGTTTAAAGTTTAATGTTTACTCTACGCGAACTATATGATGTGTTTAAACTAACTTCCTTATACACATATTTCATCATAATTGTACGCCAACAAATGACCATTTGTAACTACGTTATTACTTTGCCGAGCTATTAATGCATTGGATACGTTTACACACTTAACATACTTTAGTAAAAAGTTATGTAGCTATTATACCTTAAACCTGAGCTGAAGGGTACCATTTACCGATTCGAAATTTAAATAAACTAGTTTAACATTATTACAACAATTAAATCGATTATATAATTATACAAGTAATAAACTACTTAAGGAATCTTTAATAACTGATTAATTATAGCATATGTATTAGTTTTAACACTTATTGTTGCTGTCTTTAGAATTCAAATACAGTCGAAAATGAGTTAAGCTTGGCTTTGCAGGTACAGTAATGCAGTACTGCAAATATTCTCATGCAAATAATTAGAATTCATTTTAATTAATTATTATTGTAAATTATGGCTTACATATACCGATGTGGTAATTTTTTCTATGATCCTATTAAATATATGCAGAATCTATGGTCAGCAGCATCATCGGCAAATTTACTAGATCAACTTAATCAATTAGAGTAAGTAGCTGAATAACGATATTATTTCTGTGAATATTCATCATATTGATAGTGTAACGTAATTTAGATATTGTTGTGAACTAAATCCCGATTTTGCCTGACAGGCAATTTAATTTCCTTAGTAATCATGAACAAGATTTGCTAAATCATAACTTTAGGTAAAATTTTTATTATAAAATTGTTGAATAATGATCTAAACTTAAGCTTATTAATTGTATTTGTAATTGCTAATAGATATGATTTAATACCAAAGCTACTTAATATTTTTCAATGGCATAATTGGTGAGAAAATTCCCATTTGTTGATGCATCTTTTTACGTTTTTTTATGACATTAACACTAATAACTGAGTTTAAAATCATAGCTTTGAAATACAGCTTGAAGCAATGCAGGTCCTTGCGCTGCTAGTAAAGCTTGATAGTCTGAGCCCAATTTTAACTAAACTTCATACAGGTTAGTACCCAAATGTTTCTTTCAAGTACTGATATCGTTCAAGGACTTTTTCATCAATACATCGATTGTTCAATCTATGATTTTTGCTGTAGATGGGATTTCATTATTAGTTAAATTACTTTCGTCGCCTTATGATGAACTTGCCATAAAATCATTGCGCGTTCTTCAAAATTACACATGTAATACTTGATTTGATGATCAATTAAAGAGCGGTTTTCTAATATAATGTATCGTTGATAGCATGTGATACTGATTGCATGTAAATTTTTAATTTTGCTAATTAGCGTATGAATACGTTTTAAATTGTGGCTTAATCCAAGAATTAGCTAAAGTTATAACCTTGAACAAATCAGTAAGGAAGATTTAAGAGATGTGTAGTTATTTTTTTGCGCTTAAAAGTTGGTAAGGGTCTAAAGTTTAAATTTTTATATATAGGTACAATTCCTTAGAGCGGCTGCTTCGGCTTTGAAGCTAATAGCTCGAGGAGAAGCTTCGTTAAGAAATGAAGTTGTTATTGACGTAAGATTATGGTTGTCTGGGATAGATTGATACCTCATTACGATTGAGCTAAAATTTTGTTCTAATTTTGAATCAAGTTACTGGGTATCGTAACTGTCCTTATACAATTTGATGATATTGAGGTATATTTAATGTGAATAAAGTTTTTCAATTATTTTAATAATGGATTGTTACAGTATTTTTTAGTCAGTTGTAATCAAAATATTAATTACCATGATTCTTGACGTGTCATTATGGTTATTATAGCTTATTTGTAACATTATATGGACATTAAAGTACTTAACAGATTATAGGGATGAAAATGTTCAGGTATGATACCTTCAACTTACATACGTTAGATGATATTATTCTGTATATGTATACATATATATAATAGCTGGAGATGAAATTTTGGAGATAAATCTTTCAAATTGTCCACTTCTTTTAATGTATATTGTCCTTAGTGTTTCGTTTAACTTTTATTTTATTTTTACCTGCATATTTTTGTTATTTTCAAACAGAATGCAATTGATGCTAGAGTTATTCCACGAATTTTTGATATACTTGCAAGTGGATCACCTGAATTATCTGTAAATTACCCTTAATCATTCTCTTACTTACTTGTAAAATTTAAGAAAGTCTTATGACACTAGTAATGTAATAAAGTGTTAAACTAGCACTGCTACTTATGCTAAAAATCATATTATGTATTTGGTATTCTTTATAACTGTAGACACCAGCGTTGAAAACTTTAGGAAATGTAGTAGCCGGTAATAGTAAGCAAGCTAAGGTATAAGTGGTATATTTGCACGCTTCTGGGAATAAAATTTTTACTAATGGGTTGATATGCAAATGTGTAAAATGGCTTTTGAATTCATTCTAATAGTTTGTGGTTGATATGAAATTGTTACCGCTATTGAAAAAGTTGCTAACAAGATCTGATAGCTTGCAACAAAAAGTGAGTTTTAAAAAATTCCCAAGTTGATCTACAAATTTCTCACCATTGTAAAGATTAACGCTGGCAGAACTCAGATACTTACACTAAAGGATGAATTTATTTGTGTGGTGTATGTCAATCATAGGAAATTTTTTGGGTGTTTTCTAATGTTGCGGTAGATGAATCTAGATTGCTTCAGGTATTGCTTATAACTTAGGCATAAATAAAGCTGTAAAATGCTCTACGTTGGCTTTACTGATTGATACTCTTGTCAGCTTTTGCTAACTTTTACGTTTTCTTACATAGCAACTTATAAATGAAGGAATAGTTTCGATGATGCTTAATTATATACAAGAGGTAAGTCACTTAATCTATTCAGCTGTCATATTGAAATATATTATCTTGGTTATTGTGATTTATATTTAAATAATTAGGAATCAGTAGTCAGTAACGAAGCAATATGGGTAATTTCTAATGCGATTCAGTATGGAACTGAAGCACAGGTTTGTTGATTTCTATTTTTTTTCTCAAAAGTAAGGGAATTATGCCGAATCTAGAAAGTTCTTTATACGATAAATGTATCAATAGGTGTTGCAGCTATTGGAAAATTATAATCTAACGGAATTTTTATGCAATACCTTATTAAAATTTGAAAATTCACAGGTACTCTTTTTGAGTTTATCACCGATACTACACATGCACAGTACATATTGGTAGATAGGTGTTTATAAATATATAGTTTTATAACTGAATCTTTAATTGTTCAAGATTTTAATACTTGTTTTCAATATGTAATAGTTCTGTGGCTTTTTTTTATGACGATTTAAGGTTCTATACAACGTTATTGTTGCTATGAGTGCGTTATTAACGAAAATCGAGGTTTGAGAATCGCACTGTTTGCACTGGTGGTTGCAGTACTTATATAATTTAAAAATTTTTTGTACATAGAGCGCCAGTTTCTCTCATTGATATAGTATAAATTAATTGATGATAGCATTGTATTAAATATAATTTAGGGATTCCCGGATCTATCCGAAACATTACAAGCAAATGGTCAGGAATTTTACTTCCATTATTTTGTTGATACGCTCTTGTTTATTGACGGCTAGTTGTATTAAATAATTAGAAAGAGTTACTATACTCTATTACACTAATGTTCGTTAGTTGTTCCAACAATAGTTTCAACATCTTTGTACGTATAACAGGTTATTATTTTGATCATTGATTATCACATTACAGATCTAAAAATTAAAAATTTTTGTAATTCGTATTCATTAGTGAGTTACTTTGAAATCTAATTTATGATCGACGTTTAAGCACACTCCTTTTACAATAATTTTTTTGATTTTGATTTTCTATGCTAATTTTTTGTTCCTTCGGGTCTATAGTTTGGTACTTTAGTCTCTAAGTATATAATAGCTTTCAGTACATTATACAAGATGATTGTAAGATATATCTAAGAATGAAAGTAGATCACTCCATTGTGCTTGTGTTTAATAGCCAAAATATTGTATGAATGTACGAGTATGATAGCGGCAACCCATTGCTCAACCCAAACACAGATAGGATACTTGTCATCAATTTTCAAGAATCATATCAATTCGATAAATTTTGTAATAATCTATTTTATAATTAATATTTCTTGTTTCAGTTTTGCAGAAGATTGAATTTTTGAGTAATCATCATCATCAATCGTGGTTAAATCTTCCAGCTAATCAACTATTGGTAATAATAAATGGAAAGTACGAAAAGCAAAAACAGTCCGAACTATGCAGTAAATATGATATTGATGACCTTACATAAAGCGGAGTTTTCTGCACTAGTAATTGACTTAATACTTAAACACTGTTATTCAAGATTATCTTTCACATGGAAATATTAGAAATATTAATTGAAATAGAAACAATTAGGTGGATTTTGTAAAGTTTTTTATTCAACATAACAGCGAATTTGTCGAATGTTCATAACAACATTTTATTAGGGATTCAGTAATCAGTGATTACTGTGCAATGTTATCTATGCAATAGTAGCAACCTACGATGTTGAGATAACAAACTCTTATTACGAAAGTTAATAGTATTTAATTGTTGTATATTAGTTATATAAACATGTATCATACTTGTAATATTGTTGGATGATGTCACAGGTCGTGCTGTATGTTAACGGAATAACGTCAATCGTTTTAGTTGATGTATTTTGATATGAAATTATTTAAAAATGTGTTTAGCATGAAATAAATTGTAGGATGCAGGTCTATGAACTGAATGGGTATGGGTATTTTTCTATAGTATGGTATGAATTTTTTTAAGTCCTCCTTGTAAACAAACTTCCATTCTAGTTAACATAGGTTATTCGACTTGGCGGTATCCTCTATTATAGATTAGCATAGCATGAACTTTCGATGATACAAGACTATTCAAAGTACTATCGCAGTATCGATGTCGCTTCTGCACATGTGTTGTATTCTTCTAAGAACTCTATTCTAGCAGTACTTCATAGTTCAAGAAAAACAAGAAGGAGGTCCTTCTCTTTTGCTTTTAGTGGTCCCAAACTGGATGTAACATGCTCGAGCTCGCACAGTGCGCAAATATAATGATGATTGTTGAATAATTTATTAATTAATTCACAATTTGGCTGTTCAATATCCAATCATTTGTGCGACTGGATCATTCAATAGATAGCTACCTTTACTTACAAAAACAAACACTACTAGAGAAAATGCAGAAGGCATACAATTTTACAGCTTGGAAAGTAAATGTTGGGAAGGATTTTGCAGATACCTATTGCCGGTGTGCGAGCTAGAGACTTTCTCTAGCGCAGCTATCGGAAAAATCTTGATTTCTACAGCATAGTGTACACTGTACACCATACCATACAGGATAGCCGCACCCCTACTGTACCATACGATATCGTATCGCTACACTCAAGAGTAGGTTTATAGTACCGTTAGATCATTTAAGACCGGCGATACTGGTTCGGACTAGTTCGGACCGGTTCGGACCTCTTCCAGTACTGTATGAAGTCAGGGATCGTTCTTTCGTGGATACGGACAGAATTTGCACACTCCGGACCGACACTTGTCTTGGTAAACA
Organism: Trichoplax adhaerens; assembly: GCF_000150275.1. Classification (NCBI taxonomy): domain Eukaryota; kingdom Metazoa; phylum Placozoa; class Uniplacotomia; order Trichoplacea; family Trichoplacidae; genus Trichoplax; species Trichoplax adhaerens. Next base: position 5,036,923 of record NW_002060947.1, read on the forward strand.
GTCAAAACATTCCGATCAAGTGGAAAACATTTCTTTACTGCTTCCAAGTTCAGCCAGTTTGGACGCCGATTGAAATCTTCTTCTGTGACGTTAAGACAAAAATCCAATCAGCAATTTATTTTTCATCTCACGTTGTGGCTTTGGATGAAGTAAATGATAAAATGAATCGACAAATTGATGATGATGATAAGAGTGAAGATGATGACGTGATCAATGAACACCGTCTTGTCAATAACAGCAATAGTGGTGATGGCCGATCGCTAGAGTCTAGAAATAATCCGTTATTATGGATTGGATCTTCGGAGAAGCAATTTTATCGAGCTGAAAATGCAAATCAAGAGGATAGCATGAAAGCTAAGTTGAATGCTTGCTATCGAGATGCTGTTGTTCAGGGGCTGAGTAATATTAACAAGGTAAAGTGGCGAAATGCCGGCTTGAAAATGCGATCGATCATACCCACCATGATATTTTTATTGTACGATTGATCTTGATGATGTTGTGTAGACGGTAAAGAAAGAATGAGTCTATGACATAATCTTGATTAAATCATGTTAATACTGTAAAGAATCGAATGGCGTAAATTCACTTAAAATTGTAATTCAATCGATAACTAATTTATCTGTGATTGTGCTATTACTGATTAAACAAGGATGCATCGTAGTTGGATTGAATTAACTTTTTCCAAGTACTGTACAGTAGGCGTAGAGCCCGCGCTACTACTTTCTCTTCATACAATTCTCCTTACACATTGTAATGGTCAATTTGATAAGTGCCAGTAGCTGTGGATTATTTGACTTGTTATTGCTATACCTACTTGAAATGATGTTGAATAGGCAGACGTATGATAAATACTGTAAAAGTAGTACTAATGTTAAAAGATACATACAGTACGATGACTACAAATGCAATAGCTATGTCAATCATAATAACTATAGTACTAGCAATTGAATCTAATGAATACTCAACCTACTTAAAACTTATATTGAATAGATATAAGATAAGGTAGAAGTCGTTCAGTTTTAGCTTATTAAGTATTGACTGTTGTAGGAGTAATTAAACCTAACGAATGCTGAAACTGATTAAATTTTATATTGGATAGACATAGGATAATATAGAAGCAGTAAAGTTTTAGCTTATTCATGATTGACTATAGTACTAGCAAATGAACCTAGCGAATGCTGAAACTACTTAAACTTATATTAAATAGACATAGGTTAACTTATATCGAATAGATGTAGGATAAGGTAGAAGCAGTAAAGTTTTAGCTTATTAATCACTGACCATAGGACTAGCAATTGAATACTGAAGCTATTTAAACTTATATTGAATAGACATAGGATAAGGTAGAAGCAGTTAAATTTTAGTTTATCAAGTATTGACTATAGAACTAGCAATTAAACCTAATGAATGCTGAAACTGATTAAACTTATTTTGGATAGACATAGGATAAGATAGAAGCAGTAAAGTTTTAGCTTATTAATTGTTGACTATAGTACTAGTAATTGAACCGAATGAATCCTGAAACTACTTACTTTTATTGAATAGACATAGGATAAGGTAGAAGTAGTAAAGTTTTCGCTTCTTAATTATTGCTATGCGTTCATGTCATAAGTGCAGAGGAGAGAGATGGGCTATGGAATTATAATCTCAAATAATCTAAACTAGGGTTTTATAGTAAAGTTGACTTGTGCGCTAGGTGGAATGAATAAGTACTGAAAATACTCTTACTGATATTGTATATTGAATCGACAAATGAGAACTGCAGCAGAAGATATCGCGAGATAAGCCAATGGTTCTTGCCACACTTACGTTTGATAAGTACAGTAAAAATAGGAAAATAACTATGGGTTAGGTTCATGATAATCATCGCTGCTCATATCTTTTACTGATATATAACGAGCTGGGCCTTAGTACAGTGAAAAAGAGCATTGGTAATATTTTATAATTGGACAGTATTTAATTTAAGTATGATATTAACAAGTATATCGAATCGATAATCTTAATAATTAGCTTACCTTGGCTACGGAATAGATTGCTAGACACGAGCTTTGAATAAGTAACTGGCGATCCATGAGTACGAGCACGTATCATAGGATATTCTATTAGAATGCTCAAATTAGTGCTGAGTTGAATTAAAAACGTTCTCCCTGTGATGTAAAATCGTACCGTGGACCTTTTTGTACTAGCACTAAATATTGGATACAATACATACTTAGTGAGTTATTACTTTCTATAGATTAAAACAACACAATTTTTGTTCCAATAAGGAATAAGTTTATATAAAACTAAAAACTAAAGTAAGTGTTCCTACTTGAGCATCACGGTAAGGTAAAACGGGCCTTTACCATACTTATAATTTGCTATTTATTCAACCTGTCAATAACTAGATTACTGTACGACGGTAGTTTTAGCGAAAGCGTAATGATAGCTGTTGTTTGATACCTATTTTATTTTACCATACTGTATTAGTGAAGTAAAGTTCAGGCGTTTCGGCAGCCCTTTACCTGAAGCGGTTATTGATTAATTTTATAAACCTATTTCCCCTTGTAGCGCCGACAAAATGGACACTATGTCCCTATATTACAATATCGAAGAAAAAGGGTTATTAGAGACAGAGTATTGGTAGTACTTGTATAGTCGATGTCTTTATGTTTAATAAATTGCATTGTAACAATTTATAACTTTATAGGATATAGCAGCTGACAAACTAATGAATGTCTAGATTGTATTTTAATTGTGAAAGCATGCAAATCTCACCAATCTCATTATTGATGTTACAATAATCTATTTAGAAACTGCGAAGTACGACCGATGATGATGAATTAAAGAGAATATTAGAAGCTGCTAGGTAATCTTTCCGCAATACTGTATAAAATCCAAAGAACTGAATACTAGCGATTATCGAAGACCTATCGTGGCATTATTATAATATCTGAACTTAGACTATACTAAGATGAAAAATTAATTTTTAATATGTGGAAAGTAGATATTGTATAAATAGTATTGCTTTAATTTAGCTTACATAGTAATTTCTTTACTTCATTATGTAAACTTACAGGACCATTTTAACAACACCACTTAGATTACAAAGGGATTATGTTAACAGGTTTAGTATTGGATTTGATTCATGATAGTAATTACTTTATCGATTAATGTTTATAATGCTTTATTTCACTACAAATATATGTTACAGCGATGATATGATCAGAAATCTTCTAGACTGTATGAGGAATTGTTTTGAGTAAGCTCTTATGCATGATCGTGCTAATACCAGTAGTATTAATTGTGATTATGTTACTAAGCTAGTTTTATCATATAAACTAAAGCAAACGTGTACGAAATCAAATTATGTATTGTTGGTGATGATACAAAAGTACTTACGTTACCACGTCTGTTAGACGTAGCTGATCGCTAGAAATATGGAGAATTAAATATTTAAATATAGATATAGGAAAAAGTTATTTGAACTATACCCTGTACTTCTAACTGAACCTTAAAGTATTGTCTTCGTATTACAGCGCTGAATTGCAACTATTGGCTGCTGAAATTTTACGAATGATTGCTGTTGAAAAAGGAATATCTGTGGCTACATTTGATGAAGGTAAGGAGCTGTTTCATAGCTGTATATAGGGAAATTGGTAAATGATGAACAAGATGAAGAACAAATAGTATAATGTTCCCGTTCTTAATATCCAATTTTAAGTTAGCAACATTAATTGATTTGAATCACTGATTTAATTAGCTACAAGAATAGCTGTGCCTATTTTACTGAAGCTACTTAGCAGTTGTAGAACCGACATCGCAATACGAGTACTGCAGGAAATTGAAAAAGCTGAAGGTCATTGATAGCAGAATTATTCATATAAATTTTGATAACCTTCAAAGTAATGAAATTTTCTTTCTTATCATTATTTTGATAAAGATGACGAAGACTTCAGATACAGCATTGATTTATACTCTAAAGGATTTGCGTCATTAATCGGAGATATTATTAAAATCGATGAGCCGGTCTGCCCATTTTTTTTACGAAGTCACTTTATTTCATGCTGGATATTGCGTGATTGATGGGCTTGACTGTGACTAACTAGCTTCATTTTCGGATATTATAGGTTGCATTACTGAGAGCAGCAACTGCAGCAATTAAAATTCATTTATCCAATAGCGATTTATATATTGTACCTTATGTAAAGTTTCAGAAGGTAAATTATAGAATACTATTACTCAACATACAGAAATTGACTTAATGAATTAGTGTGTGTTTGCTTTTACATATAAACTGTTTTAATAATATAAAATAGAGCATGTGATGATAGAAAGATTTTAATTTACTTACTTTAGCTGATGCCAAAACTCTTGCAACTAATGCAGCTAGATGACATTGAGGTAGGTTATAAGCATATGTATGACCTTTACATTGATTAATTAATCAATAAATTAATTCGATGACATTTGGTTTAACTGTAATCATGAATGCAAACATATAGATCCTAGCCAATGTGTGTTATTCTGTCATTCAGTTACTGAATCGTGATGATTACCAAATTATTTTAGAGGTGAGAAATGCTTTAACAGTGTAATATGCATCAATTTTACTTCTGCTTTAGTTAGCTCTTTCCGTATGAGTTTATGCGAAGAATAATGATTAGCTCAAAATTTCAATTTTTTTCATTGCAAAAGGAAATCACGAGATCCGAGGCGAAATTAGTCTCACGCCTTTTTTCGCTTCTCAGTAGTAGTTCGGCGATAGTTTTGGTATGGTAGGATTAATAACTCTCGTTATCAAACAAGAATTATCTTTCAAAACATTAAAATTTCTTTACATGTTATCATCATTTCGTTGTAGATTCCTACTATGAATTTATTAATTAAGTTAGTTAACGTCAGGACTAACATTTCTGGTAAACAACTAGCTCAGGTGCGTTTTACTTAAAAACTTAATAATTTTATTATATTATTTTAAGCTGCAAGTGGCAAACTTCACACTCAATCTTGGGTGATGGTGTTATTTATACCCAATTTTTTTAATTGATTGACAATCATATCTAGTTTTTATAGATGCAGATTTTAGCATAAGATTAATTAATACGCGTATCTTTTCAAAAAAATTAATGGATCAATATCCACTTTCAATTAGATATTGATTGACATGAAATTATTTCAACGACTATCAATACTACTTCAACATCCTCAAGCATCAGTAAAATCGGTGGAGTACATTGCAAATTTAAATAATTTTTTTATGGCATAAATCTTATGTTGTTACTTTTGTTAACTAATAAAGGTGGCTACGGTGATGGTTGAGAGCTTTCGCTGGTGGGATCGGGAGACTTTTTTGGTAATTATTTGTTAAAGTATTATGTACATTCTTGGGTGTAAATGATTTTAGTCGTAACTGTAACATATGTTAGCTACGGAATAAATTTCGAGACTGTTGCAATAAAAACTAGTATATAATTCTATATCTGAAAACATTAAATCATTGTGATTTTTAGAATATGCTGGATGAAGAGATTTTGGTCCCTATTTTAAGAAATTTTTGCCATGTTAGTTTCTCATATAATTGTTTTAACCAATAAGCGCGCTTGTGTATAGAGTTGCTAAAGATTATATCCTGCCAACGTAACAGGATGGATATAACATCAAGATTGCGGTTGCAATATTATCGAATTACATCATAAAAGTCAAAAACACTGACAAGGTACTAAAAATAATGAATTCAGAAATATCAATCTGTCAATTCATGAATTAATTTATTTCGGCTGATAGTCTTCATTCATGATACCATATTTTTTGTAATAAATTTTTATTCGTAAACTAGTTTGTAAAGTTGCTAGAATATGGTGTGGTTGAAGTTGGATGTAATTTGCTATTATCACCGAATAGAGAGCATGTAAGAAAGGGAATCATGTCGGATTATTTATATTTCATGTGTTATAGCACTAAGCAATTATAAATTATTGATCGTTGCATTCACAGCTACACGATGGGTTAAGACTAATGTACTGTCTTGCTATGGTAAGAAAATTTTTTGCGTCAATTGTACTAGTTTTTACTATTTTATCACTCAAAATTTCAACTAATTTATCACCTCTTATAGTATAAGGGTTATAAATTGAATGTTATTTGTTGGTAGTATCGGTTAAAGAGTGCTTTCCAATTTATTTAAATCCATTTCTTAATTGATCAGCGTGCTGGAAAAGAAAAGATGGAATATGCAGCTCAAGTTAGGATAAAATCAATGAAAGGTAGCGGTTGTAGCGTACCATAAAGCATACATAACTATAGTATATTATTAATTGTCGGATGCATGCCTATGCCATTATATAGACCTGATATAGTTACTTTGATTTAATTGATAACCATTACGCTAGTACGAGTACTTGCAGTTGTTAGCCCTTCATTTCGAGCTAAATAGTAAAAATCAAAATCCTTACTTTGTAGGTGCGCTCTATAAACTCAAAGAACTGCGAGCTCCCAGTAGCTTTATAACCCGAGAAGTTACAGCAGACATCTTGAAGAAGCTCAAAATAGATTTATGATAATATATTAAATGTTATATGATACGTATATCTTTTGTTCTATTCTTATCCTTAAAAATTTGTATTATTTGTTCACACACTTCTGAATTGAAACTTACTACACGACAGTGATTTATAATTTTACATTTTTAGCATGATTTTAATTTACGTTGATCTTATTAGTAAAATAACTATCTGTAAACCTAAGATACCGTATAGGGAAAAAATTTATAAGGATATATTATTAATCGATTAACTGTTATCTATTGATCCTATTCCGGATTTATGTCATATCATGATAAATTATGGTTACGTTAATCACTTTCATAACATGCTAATGATTAGGTAGGTAGAGCTCCTTTTTCATCTACCATGACTTAATCGAATTCAGTATCAACAAGTATTGCAGCAATGCTAGTTTTTTTATATCAAAAATCAGCACTCTTGCCACAAGTGTGCATATACAGTACATATGTGTCCACACGAATTTATGGTTATGATGTAATCATTCATAACCTAATGGATTTATTTATCCTGTGTTACTGTTTGTGATGCTTCTTATGTATTATCCTGATTTGAGAATATTTTTACCTACTTTTCTATAAATTAGCTGAGGTTTAATAATATCAAGTGATTGCTATGTATTGACGACTTGTTTACAAACAAATTGCATTTCAATAAATCATCAATCGGACTAATGATAAAAAAATGTTTTTCAGAAGTTTCCTTGCTTTAATATGTTGGTTCAATTGATCTTGTTTGCTTATGATTACGTAGTAGTAGGTGTGATAACAACTATTGATTAAGATTCGTTGCCGATGATGATGAGAAGAATACCTATTTTTGTTTACTTACCGTAATAAATTTCGATCATTTTTTATTTTTTCCTCAAGCCCTCATCAAATTAGGTGCGGATATTTTTAAATTGTGATAAATTAGCCAAGAAATTTCATTTTATTCTCCATACACTGTACTATTTCCAATCATTCGCGAATGCGTATTAAGACGTTAGAGGTCTTACATTTTCGCTCTCAGAAGCTATCGTTCTAGTATCATGCACGTACAGTATATTGCCTAGGTACAGTAGGTGTATGATTACGTTTATCAATCAGTAATTCGCAGCAGGATAAATTACGAAATACGAACAATATGCATGTTCAGCGGGTAGTCTTTGCCATTGCGTATATAAAGATTTCAGGACTGAAATGATAATTAAAATCCTGGCTTTTCTTCTTTATACTTGCCATGCATTCTTATCAACGATTTACTAGTACACTAAGTACTGTACAGTATAATATTCCCTTAATATTAATATTTAGAAACTGAATACTTTTTGATTCGTTAGCTTTGACAATAATATTGCGCTCAATTCAATTTAGTGATGATATTTGAGAGCCTCCATTACGATCTCTCGAGTGGAATTAAAATAAACTAAATATTTCGTATATATTTATTTTTTACTTGTTCGTGGCACTTGCCGGCTAAGCTAAAGCAAACGCCATTGGGTAGGTGTTAGGAGCTGTTACGCATGCGTCACAAAGTAGTTTCCGTCAAGATGGAGCAACACGATATGGTGTTGTTGATTGCTTTAGCTTTCTTTACTTTACTTTTTCTCTATTTTATGCCCAGGAAGAAGAATCGCCAACCTCCAGTTATCGGTGGCTATATACCATTAATAGGTTGCGCGATACAATTTGGACGAGATCCAATCCAGTTTATACGTCAATGTCGTGATAAGGTAAGCAATTACGTTAAGGTCTACGCTTTGTTGATGCAACAATTCGGAGACGTGTAAAACGCTCAGTATCTTGATGATGTTATGTACATCTAGTAGCAGCTCCTGACTTGCTAAATGCTTGGGCTGATTAGATTATTTTGTTAGTCTGATAACGAGAAAATACACCTATTAGAAATACTGAGTTTGTTAATTTGCTTCCTTTGTTTTAAATTATATCTTGCAGTATGGAAAGATTTTTACGTTATCTTTACCTGGACAGCGTTTAACCTTCTTACTGGATGCTAATGACTATGATAAATATTATAGTACCAATTGCGTCGATTTTCAAGCTGCAGTTCAACCAACATGCCAAAAAACTGCTAATATTACCAAATCAGCTTTTATTGATAGCCATTCTAAATTACACGATCTAGTTAAAGGAAGGCTGTCATCCAATTACCTGCAAGTATTATCGATCAAACTAAGCCAAAAATTTCATCAACAAAGTAAAAAACTGCCTCAAGATGTTGAGATGGAATTAATGGACATTGTCAAGACATTTATGTTTAAACCTGTCCTGGAATGTATGTTTGGTGATGATATACTATTTTCCAAGAAGGTATAACCTTTTGTAAATATCAAATCAAGTAATATGTGGCAGATGGTATATATTCTGTATTTTACAGGTGGTTAATATATTACCAATTGCATTACCGTGGTTACGCTCGTTAGTTATTGCATTCAGTTTGCTTTTTGAATTATTAACAAAGTCTGGGGATCCCGTGAAGACTTGAGAAATCGCTGCAAGCATTATACTATACCTCTATAGCTTGGATAGTGCATACAAGTGATCGATACAGTGCTTGAAATGGAAATCTTGATATAAATAATTTTTGTTATTTATGATGTTTGCTATTAGAGCGATTGTGAAGATTTGTGGCAGCAATTGAAGGATTTTGATGCTGATTTTGAAATGGGAGCACAAATTCCAGAAGTATTTCTAAGGTTGTCTGAGATTTTTAGTTAGGGAATTGTAGTGTAAATGAAATAATTCTGAAACAGTGTCTAACTTGTCCATATTGCATTTCTTGACTATTATATAGCAAGTGGGCTAAATCAAAACAGTGGCTATTAAGAAAATTTGAGCATGCGGTTCAACAAGCCAAAGGTTTTAATAATTTAATCACTTCGTTTGCCTGTTATTACCTTAACATTAACTTTGTTTATCTGAATATACTTGTACATCCTCCATGATGATGAAAATGGTCGATCTCATCTGCTCTTCTAACATTTCTTGATAGATGTAAACTCAGACCAGGATAACAATTCTAAGGTTGTTACATAATCGTCATATATTCAATTGCAACAATTTCTTGTAGATTTACTATCAGCCTTACTTGAATTTCTTAGTAAAAGAAACGTTTCAGGATTGCATCGAGTAACTTATAGAAATTAATATAACTATTACATTGCGTCTAAGTAATATTATCAATGTACTCTATACAGACTATTTTCCAGTCCTTACTGAGCACCGTCAGGAAAGATGCTGCTGCAAATTTTGGATTGCTGTTTTTTTGGGCAACCCAAGCTAATGCAATACCGGTTTGTATTATTATTCACTTTGCAATGTTACATTGTCCGCATGAAAAAACATTTATGCAGTGTCTGTGTGATCGATGTTTTCTTTACGTTTTTCAATTCTTCAGATTTTACGTATGTGAATGAAGCGTAATGCTCGTATATATGATTATGCATATGCTGTATATTTTTTTGTAGGCGGTTTATTGGAGCCTTATAAATATTTGTCAAAATCCACGTATATATGAAAAAGTTATGGAAAATTTACTATCTGTGTGGTCAACTGCAGGTACAAACAAAAAATTAATGGTCTGAAGTCTAATATAGATGAATTTCTGTATCAAAATTGTTAATTAATACCCATTATCTTAAGAAATTCTTTAATGTTAGCATTTTTTACGGAATACCGAAACTGTCCAATAATTATTAACAGATGATGAAGTGATGATTAAAGAAGAAGATATCAAACATCTATCCTACATAAAATGGTATTTTATATTTTTTTCGATCATTCGCAGCACTATTCCGTCCTAAGATATCAAAATATCAATCACACTCTAAAATAGGTGTATCTTAGAAGCGATAAGATTAGAAAGCCCAGGAGTGTCTTCTCCAAGAATGGTCACTAAACCTATTGAATTTCAGGTTCCTATACATCTGAAATTAAGAAATTTTGCTGCATTTCTTGTAAGCTAAGATAGCTATGATTGAAAACAAATTGAAAATCTGCTATAGAATTTTGTTGTTCCGCCTGGGAATATGATGGTTATAAGCCCATTTTGGTCGCATCGAGATAAGGACTACTTTACCGATCCTGATACATATAATCCTGTATGTGTAGCATCAATGACGAGCTTATTGTGGTACTAGTAAATATCATGACGTCGATATGCTATCTTATTAAACCATGTTACTTAATTCTACCGAAATTAAAGTGATATTATTGATGGAACTGATGGCAAATATTATCATAGGATCGCTGGTTGAAGATGAATAATACGAAAAAAGCTTTTATAGATGGATTCGTTGCATTTGGAGGTGGAAGATACCAGTGCCCAGGAAGGTTAGTATACTGTATACATTTATATATGACATGCACTTAAAGAGTTCTGGTATAAGTAATTATAAAAAAGGTAAAATTTTAGGTGGTTCGCTATCATGGAAATGCAAGTTTTTATTTCTTTACTTCTTTTAAACTATAAAATCGAATTGATAGACTACAAGCCTCAGGTTCGTTGTAACACTTTGAATTTTACTAAGTAGCATTTATAATATCCAACTTATGTCGAAGGAATCTGAGTTTCTACTTTATCTTACATAGAAACCGACACGTCTGGTAGGCCTCCAGCATCCGCATACTGCATGCATAGCAAAACTAAGTAGGCGAAACTCTTGTAGATAAAAATTTTAGCTACATTATGAACATCAAAAGATACAAATACTGCGATATGGTTCAAACAACGTTTTAATTCGACATCAGGAAGATATAATCAAGAATTACTGTAGCTACATATAGCTGAGCAAATGACCAATGTTAAATCTATGTCCAGAGTTACAACGCTGCAGTTGCTCTATTACTGAAACATTTTACTACAACTTGTTACAAGCTTACCACATTATTGTCTATCCAGATTATACCACAAATGTAAGCAAACTATAGGGCAGATATAATGTACTAACAAGCCCTTAGAATTTCATATTTGCAATGTTTGCCGAATTTTTGTTTTACTGTGAACATATCATACATGTAACTTCTAGTACATAAATAAATTCATCCATTTTGTACGTTAATATCTAATGCACCGCTTAATGAAGACTTCCTCAATGACCTCAACAAATTTTTTAGTCATGCAGAGAAAAATACTACTAGTGTGGGATGACTATATATGACTTAATTTAATGCCTATGGTTGTCATAAACGATAACATGCAATTTATGGCTTCCAATTAGGATCAAAGTGCTTTTTCAAGTCAGACCAACAAGTGTAATATTTTGGGTCAATTTTACGGCAAACTTCTTCTCCCCACTTGGTTAACGCTAAACCAAACGAAGTTTCAAACATAAATGCCTAATTGATATACAGATGAAATACAGTTAATATTTCTTTAGCAAAACCATATTCAGTATAACTTTTACAATCGTTCTCATTATAGCAATACCATAGTGCCTCCAATATGAAAGGGTTTAAGCTCTCCATTTGATGATTGCTCAAAACATTGAGTGTCAGGTCCATGAGGCGTATACATGCTGTGTAAACTAGCACCACCTGGAGCAAAACCTTCTTCCTTCGCTTCATATTGTCCCGAGATCAGTCCCATAAATTCGCTCATACAATTTCCTAAGTATCGATAAAACAGCATTATCAATCGTGAATATATATACATTATGTATATCAATGTCACAGCAGAAATAACTTTTAAGTGTTTGAAGCACGAAGAAACATACTGTGATAGTAAGGAGGTCTAAATGTATGCTCTTGTACAGCCCACCGGGGAGGAAAGATTACAAAATCTGCAATCGCAACACCAGGCGTATTGGAAGGAGCCGTAAGGACAGTAAATATTGAAGGATCCTGGATAGTAAGTAAAGTTTACACTTAGGTGTATGCAGCATTCTAAACTTGTGAAGTAATTTACTTTTGGAAGGTAAAATTAATTACCGCATGATCAAACTCAACAGCATTTATAACCATAAAGTTACTAAGATCATATTTATACGGAACAAAGTTTCCTCTCCAAGCAACAACATCAAATGGAGAATGATCCTGTGAAAGAAGTAGCATAGTTAAATACAGCGTTATAAATACCCACAATTGAAAATTTTCGATAATAAATTACCTGCATGGCGCAAAATAAATGTCCCTGATATTTATTAACGACCTGAAAGCCATCTTCGTATGTCTCATCGACAAAACTAGCCTTAGGGCTTAAGAAGTCGAAGGGATTTGCTAGCCCATTTGCACCTATAATTCAACAGAAACATTTTTCTATCAATGCTATATTGACAGTTGATATACAGCATAATAACAAACAAGTAAGCGAATGTAGAATGCAGGAAAAAGTGATTGCAACAAGCTTAATGCAATCAGAGCTGAAGCATTCCATTACAATTATATGTGTTTATCATAGTACCTAAAGCAGACTTTAATATGCTACTTAGCAATTCTATGACAAACATTTAAGAGTTACGCTAGTTCAGCATTAAATTATCATTATTACCAATCGGTCCTAAATTAGGTAACCGAAAATGAACGCCCCAAACTTCCAAAATATATCCTCTACTTGGTTCGTCAATTGCTACGGAAAAACGGATTCCGTGCTTTTAAGATAAAAATAGTTAAGGAACTATTTAAGATGTAGTTAAAACAAGTTACTATGACATAGTTATGCGTAAGCGAGCGACTTCACTTACTTGGATGACGCAAATTTCGTTAGGGTTTACATCTAGTTTACCAAATTCTGTAGTAATGCGTAACTTTCCTTTCTGTGGAACTGATATCGCATGGTAAATATTTAATAGTTAAGTTATTAATGTACATGATACGAGGTAAAATTTTCAAGAATGTAACGAACCAATTAAGAAATCACCATCGCTGTTATAGAAGCATCTACATTTGAATAGAATACAAACAAAGCCTTATTATAGGATAACCTGTATCAACTTGACTTAGCATGTTTTAAATTTTCGTGCCAAATACCTATTTGTCATAGATTTGTTGCAGGCATAGATATGAATCGCTGTGCCATTTCGTTCACGAGGACTGCCAGCACCGCACACAGTCGCCAATCCCTAAAATTAATATACGATGGTATTTTATACTATGCCTTACTAGGATACAACTGTAAGGATGTCTTTAATATTCGCACTTATGATTACTGAAAATATTTTAATTCAACGTACCTGGACAAAATCAATTTCCTGATCGTTTGAAGGAAGATCGAAAGGTTTCCAACGAAGCTAAAGATCGCATTTGAGATACGATATTATGATCACGATGACAAATTAAAGTAGCAATTAGCATTGCTTATAAACATAGTGTTAGAGTAGTACTTGAATTTATCGAAGTCAATTATACCTGATTAGGATTAGGATGCTGCTCATCCCAATCATGAGACAAATTTCCTCTTTCCATGGCTTTAAACGGTTCGTGCTGTACAGAAGGGTGGATTCGATACAACCAGCTGAAATGATACTTGATATTATAAATTGTTTACAAATGATTGACAAGCGTAATACCAATCTAAGCCAAAAAATCGGTACACCGCCAAACGAGCAGGAAACAAACAACATTCGTAGCTGGCTTTCAATTTTTATGTAGCATATTTAATACCTTCTTTGATTTGTCTCCCGAGGACAGGTAAATGCAGTCCCAGATATTTGTTCGGCATACAGACCATAAGGGCATTTCTGTGGACTATTCTGTTAATTGAGAAGTAAGTATATCTTATGCTTGGATAAATTTGGGATATATCCTTGTAATTAATTCAAATGTTATCTAACTGTTGTTTGAAATCTCAGTATTGTATAGTATCGTAAAGTTATATATTTCATTCTATAAGGTGTAAGTGCTACTGCCATGTTGAGTATTTCAAGATACATTTGATTGAAGATCATTCGCATAATGGTACCCATATAGAGTACTCAAATTGAGTCATCACTTTACTAACTTAATGAGACGAGATAATTAATCAGTTCAAATCATTACGATACAAAATTCTCACTGCGGAAAACAACGAATGATACATGCTTATTATCATGTGATTAATCCGACTTAATCCAATCATTATTTATAATTTATCACAACGGGCAAGAACTGGTATTCACTGTAATCTTGTCATTCAATTGTGAAAGTTGTGACGGGACAAGGGTATGCACAGAATGAAGTAAATGGTTGTATCATTTCGTCAAGCACGACAAGAAGGATGTTATACGCATTATTGTTGGGAATCTCATGATATTGTAGTTATAACATGACGATCACATGCTCGGAGTGCGGTAATTTACTATTTAACAATCATTTCATCCAGTATCGTACCACTGAAGTAGTCCAATATGTGAAAGCATAGACTGCTACAAAAGTATTTCATGGTGAACATGTCTTTACTCTTCAATTCTTTGCTGAAACTATTCAACTAATGATATGTGTTTATCGATACTTGAATAGCCCCAAGCAGCGTCGATTTAGTCAACGATCATAGGTTGAAATTTTAGTTTCAGTCAAGAATTGAAGAGTGAAGACCTTCTTGACGGGGGCCTAAGGTGCAGTCAACAAGTGAATTCACTATGAAGAAATTGATATCGATATGAAGATACAGTAGGGTGATCCAGATTGCAAAGTAATAATCAGTCAACGGCCTATAGGACTCAATATCATCGATTTGCAGCACCAAACGATTTAAGTAGTTACAGTATCTTTCGTCATTACAGTAGTAGGCAAATACAAACTGTCCTATGAGTGATGCAATGTGATGATTGCTACCGTATTTGTCCATTTGTCATACTACAGTAAAGTATGATAGCATCGATCAAAATTGGTACGATTTGTCTGTCTAGTTGATGTGAGATCGCATGAGTAGACATAGGACGAAAGCAGTGAACACTAATCGTCGATTCATTATTTTGTTAGACATTAGGAATGGAATAGGTAGTCACTTGGTGCTAGCTTAATCTTGAATGAAAATTACATTTCCTTCTTAGCATTACTCTAATTGAATTCAATGCATTACCATGGACTGTCAGATCAGTCTAAAAGTACAGTAGGTCATCTTCTCTTACCTGGCCCTTAGGTAAAGCGTCAGGCAAAGCTTCTGACGAGAATTCGTTACCAAATCCGGATAAATACTAACATATTGCATAGAATAATCATATTAAAACTAAAATGAACAAGATATTGAATGAACAAGCACTTGTTTCGGCCATAAATTCTATCAACACTGCTAAGGAATACTTTAGAGAATTATTATTTCACCTCCATTTCCGACATGATTATTGAAGCCGTCTGCTATGTGAAGCGAACGAGGATGACGTGCAATTGCCGTTTCGGGCGTAGGGGTACCCAAGGTATTTTGTTTTCCCTCTACAGTACGTACTGTACCAACGTACTGTACTGTAATCCAAGTCACGTACAGTACTGTACAGTACATTGTGCAGTTTACAATTAGTAAAAAAGAAAGAGAGAAAAGAAAGGGGGCGAACTCGAGGGTTTTGGCCCATTCAACGCCCGCTTCTAGATAAATAATCTGATACTGTGACTAGGCACAGTATAAGATTAGACTATCAGCTGGTCGACGTGATCATGCGACATGGAAGAACGTGACTAGTCGACAGCTTTCTATCTGTTGTTTGTCCAACATTGCATTTCAACAGCTACTACAGTACAGTAGTCGCTTACAATACAGCACGGTAGCAGCCTTAGCAGGATCATGTAGAGAAACCATGGAGCTTTATGAACTGTATAAAAGAAAAGAAATCAACCACAGGACACTATCGAGATTCAGGAATCACCATATTCAGTCATTCGGTCATACTACGGGAACAAAAAAAGGCACAAGTGGGTTGCGATACCGCGATGACGTCATATGTCTACTTTAAGTACAAAATTTTCCACTGTTTCTACTGGTCCTGCGTACCAGGCGAGAGTCTGCTCGTGGGGCTAAGCTGGGTGTGGCGGCGCGCACCTGTAATCGAGCTACTTCGAAGCTGAGGTAGTGAACTGCTTGAGGTCGGGGTTCTTACTGGTAGTTATCCTATGTCGATCGAGCGTCCACACTAAGCCTTGTGTCAATATGGGCAGTTAGAGGGAGCTCTAAATGTCCAGGTTGCGTAATGAGGAATGAATCGGCCCAGGGTGGAAACACAGCAGGCAAAAGTTCCCGCATCAGGCAGTAGTGGGATAGCGCTCGTGAATAGGGAGCTTATTAGTAGCCCGATCAAGATAGTAGAACATTGCTTTTTTGATTTCTTTTCTTTTAGAACGTTACTGGGTAGTATGCGCAACAAGGTAGCTATTCTACACACACTGGCATTAGCTTACCACTACCGTATATCGTGGTAATACTGCACATCGTAAGATTGTTATTGAGTTGCATAAAATGATGGAAAGCTGACGTAAGCGAAAACTAGGAACTGTAAATACCGATCATTCTTATATTGGGCTGGTAAAAAATAATAAACATTTCATGCTTTAGTCGACACTTTCTAGTTGTACTCGTATTTGTCCCATTTTGTTAAATAGTACAAGCAAAGAATGTACTTTAAATTACTAGTGAGCGTACGTAATCATAAAATGGATCAAATTTGAAACATCAGATCGACAGGTTTCCAATCACATATTTACTCTATGCAAGCCTTAAGGCAGTTATTTAAAAACCAAGTCGCGCATCAGTTAAGCTCTATAGTATTTGCGTGCAGCACTCGCTTGAGTTAAATTTTTATATTGCCTTGACTAATAGTTATACCTCGCTACAATTTATCAAATTTGAAGTCAGTACAAATTTGACTAATGACGAAATAAAGTATATTATTTAAAGTGAATTTCCTTTGTCAACTACCTATCATGCAAAAATTTCTTATGGGTACTGATTTGCAATCGTGTATGATTCATTCATAGATGCCTATACGGAATGTTGATAAACTGTTAATATCACCAAAAGTACAAACATAAAGCATAATTTATTGCCTTTCAAATCGATTTAAAGTTTATAGATGTTCACATCAATCAGTCAAAATCATTTAAAAAATAAAATGGTATCAAAAGCAAACATTATATCGTTCTAAGATTTTTAAATAGGATAGAAATTAATTAAGCCATAGTATTGTATCCTATCGGTTGTTTACTTACATAAAATAATTTATAATAATTAACATGCATAGGATATCAGATAATTGCAAATACTATTTAATTCGCATTGCAGAACGAATTACGTACAGAAATCATATTATTATAAATTGTATTGGTATTGCATTAATGCCGCCTGATGCAACAATCGTATATATAAAAGGAATTCAATAATTTCGGTGTTGTATTAATAATAGTTACTATTTGCTAACATTATTATATTATTACTTGTATAAATGAAGTAGTTCAATTAACTTCACATAACATTATCGGTAAATGTCATATCAATTAAAATCTGGATAAAATGATTTAACCACCACGGCGCGTCACTTAGCTTGCAGTAGAGGATAACATACCAAGAGACTTACATAAGGTAAGGTAAAAAACTTACCATCAGCTACTAATATTGCTAGTAATGATTCAGAGAAAGTAAATTATGCCAATATGTACAGAACTAAAGATATTTTAATAAGTTATAAGACATTTTGCAATCAAGAATCACCATAATCATCAGTACGATGTAGAGAGATGTAATCCTAGAATGCACATCGATAATAGTTATTCGGATAATAATTATGCATTTTACTCCAGGAATTTCCAAATAGATGGAAGAAAACAATCAGCGTTCCAATCTGTTAACGTTTAAATTAATCATTTATTTGAGAGGATATCTTAGAACGATTTGTAACAATGTGATTCCAAAGTCGACATGCAGGTCCACCCCTTAAAAATAAAGAAATAAGTCAATATGCATAAAACCTGATATAATTAATAGAAATCTTACTAATGAATTTTTAAGCTAAAATTTACTTTAAATTCAGCTCTTTTAAATCTTCTCTAGTTATACAAGTCATAACATCTTCGTATGTAAATTGCTCTTCCTTAAACTGAAAAACGTTACACATTTCACTCAGGATTTCAGATGTAAAATACCAGTAAATAAAAATTTAACTCTGAATACCTTACTAATATCCTCACTAGAAAAGTCTAAACTTTTAAGAAGGTTATTTAGGTCATCCTCCCCTTTACGTGTAAACGAAAAATGTTATTCAAATTATCGCAGAAAAATAGTATTACACTAATTTACAACAAGATCTACTAGTAATTTTAGTTCCAAAACCTATGCTATCGATTAAATTGATTCGGTTATAAAAGCCGTACAATAATAACGCAATACTCGATTTACTACCTGGATTTTTAGAAATAAAAAAGTTCGCCTCACTGACCATCCCCTTAGTTGGTGTGCTAAATGAACAAATAAAGTAATTTCTGAAACATCCATATTTCGCAATTCCTAGATCCTTCACAGCTTTCCGGATAATAATCATACCTTGATTGTAGGGCTTTCGTAAAGTGATTGTGAACGTCAATATCAGCCTTAAGCTGTCTATTAAATGTTTGTTTCACCTTTACCAATTCTTCTAGCAATCTACGGATGTTAATAGTTGCAAAACAGTCAATGATGTTACTATCTATTATTGCTTACTTCCAAAAAACACATTTATCGCTGACATTATTACCTCTGATTTTCTAAATTTAGTTGGGCTAGCTGTTCGTGAAGTTCGCTAGTATATTGAGACGTTTGGTCAGTTGTCTTAGTTATTAATGAAGCACTGCTACTGCTTTCGTGAAAAGTTCCTATTCCTCCTTGCTCAAACGCTTCACCGCCTATGCATTTAAAATATGTCCATTAAACTAGCTTCAACACGGTGTTCAAATAAGATTATCTTATTTTCCTACTTTCAAAAAAATGACGAACGATACTGATTGAAAAAAATACTACATCGTAGTAGAGAACTTACTAGGTCCAAAGACTTCTGCAGCAGTATCAATTGCATTCTTCAGATGAGCTTCTATTGCAAATATCCAGTGCGGCTTAATATGCCCTTTAATAACTTCATTTACCTACAAATTCAATCATTTATTTTCAATAAATAGAAATGAGCATTAACGCAGTAGTTTTCTATACACTGAGAGCAATGCAGAAAAAATTGCATAGAGATTTAAAGGTAGATAGAAAATAACTTACAACATCACGGAATAAATATAATGTATACAGCAATTCCTTTCGCGCACGTGAATCTCTGATAAATTTTGGAGTACCTACAAAAAGTTCCAATTAATTGTAACAATTTAGTTATTACATTCTGCTTACATATATTTTTCCATAATAATACCAATCCTTAGTACGTAGTCACACCTAGAAGCTCCGTCAGCGGCTGACGATCACCATTTTCAATTAATGCTTGCAAGCATGACAATAAAGTTTTCAAGTCATCCTATTCGTACACATGTATACAATAGTAAAGAATTCAGATAACAAGAATCCCTTTTAAACTTAGGTGACACAAGCAATCTTGTTATATTAAAAATAAAATAATACTTCACCTTTGTTGTATTTAGATCATCACTATTTATTTCCATGGCTAGTTTATCGTACCAGCAGTTACATATCTATTTGAAAAAATTTTTCGTTCACGCGATAAATTAAAAATTGATAAACCTATAATATACATTATGTTGATTACTACTTATAAAGTCAACGTTTAGCGTCTAACCTTGTCAGCTTGCTCTTTCAAAACCTTCAAAACGATTATTTGCCTTTCGGAGTCTTTCCTTACCAATTCAAAATGATTATTCGAAGCATCCTGACCAGGAACTGAGGCTATAGAGTCATACTTAATAGTGGAACCAGGACTATGCAGGAATTAAAAAATACAAAACGAGCGTGAATGTTGCTGTTTCTTGCATTCATCCATTAATAGCAGCGGAATTAATACCTATCATCACTACCACTGTGACTATTTGCGATGCTTCCTATTTCCTCTCCTGGAGATAATATTTGATCTGGATCTAGAGAATAGCATATATTTCAAATTCTGCAATTCATTCAGTTCTTGCTAGGCATGTATGCATGCATATATAACAATTTAAATACCTTTAAGTCGCTGAGTCGAAGACTTTAAACTTTTTGATATGCGATGTCTAACCAAACAATAAATTGATAAGATTTACTGCGCCGAGGTAATCTTCTTAAAATTATCACGATAAACGCTTACCTTTTCAAAAATAAATGAGCTAATAAATGAGCAGCAGTTGATCTTTTATTGGGATCGGGTTCAAAGCAGCACCTAATTAATTAATTTCGCATATATTATTTGTATAACTATTATTCTACATCAGCGTATCCTGAAAAATCAATAAGAAATTCTGTTTTTAAAGGCAACTCGTGGACGCACTTTTCTAGAAAATCTTTCGCAGATGATGATAAATTTTCTGGAATATCAGGATGAACTTTAAACATTCCTACTTTAAACATAGCTGCATGAGGGTCACCAAGCTGTGGATTAATATATAAAAATTATAAGATGAACTAAATCTAGTGATATTAACTAATACCATAAGAATATATTGGTGATGATGATACCTCGTAAAAAGGCGGCTTTCCGGTAGCCATTTCAATCATAGTGCATCCAAGGGACCAAATATCGGCCTATAAGAATGATGACATAAGAAACTGGTGCAATATCGAAAAATTTTACATAAACGGTATACGTATAAGGAACTACATACTGGAGGTCCATGTCCACGTAGTCCTTTATCTATTACTTCTGGTGCCATATACTGCATTGTTCCTATAGCACAATTTCATATATGCCGCTTAAATAGATACCAATTTACGAGGACACACATTTATTTATTACTCGTACCCTTAAAAGATTCACAATATGGATTAAGGCCTGCTAAGCGTTTAGATGTACCAAAATCCGATATTTTTACAGCTCCATTATAAGTATTTACCAATACATTGTCACCTTGATTATGAATTCCGCATAAATTAAAACGTACCTAAACGGATTGCTCATAAATCTAAAAGATTGCAGTAAGCAATTTCAGTACTCACCCTTAATATCACGGTGGACAATTTTTTGATCATGCTGGAGTAATTGTTATAAAAAATCAAAATTTTAGCATAATTGATAACAATCACATAGGAATTGCTATTAACAAATTAAGGCAAAATAACGAAATTTTTACTTATATTTTGATTAAAATAATAAATGCATGCGCTACAGATAATATAATAACTACCAGATATTTTATTCCCTCTAAAATTTGTCTAGTGTAATATTTTATAGTATTTTCATCTAATGGACCCCATTTTGATTTGATAAGAGTCGATAAACTTCCTGAAAGTATAATTTCAATAATTAATGAAGGATAAAAATTCTCTGTGGCTACATCGAAGCGAATCTAGTATTAGCAGCTTTAAAGTGAGAATTGTACCTCCAGGAACTCTTTCCATAAAAATTTTAAAGACTCCGTCTTCAGTGATAGCTCCCATATATTGCACAATGTTCTTATGAGATATTTTAGAATGTAACCTAATCTCTTCTTGTAATGGTTCGACATTGCTAAAATATAAATTATGTATACATGTGGTGTATTAAGAATAATAATATCCGTACAAATTAGAAGAAAATCTGGTAAAGCAGCGTACGTAGCAACTTTAATTGGAATCTCCTTAATAGCTAATTTCGTTTTCGTCAACATATTTCTTCCAGCAAAAACCGTTCCGAAAGATCCACGACCGAGCACAATTCTGTTCCCCAAATCGTCTAATTCGTATTCGAACTATTTAAAATAAAGAAGATGTACATAAACTTGTCTTTAATTATCTTCAGCGAACCGATTTGAAATAGGGACTCAATCAACTACAGAGTAAAGCTAGTGATTCATGATAAATTACTTCAAGAGGCTCCTCAGTAAACATGGTATCTTCGTTATGAAGAATAGAGCTATCTAATTCATTATAAATTTTTGACATCAAATCCCAGAACCTAGATAAATACCATACTTTAGCACGAAACTGTACATCTGATGCTTTACCAGTTGTCTCCAACTTCGATAAATGCAAATATCTGAATACCTTTGCCTCTGAATATTCGAAGGAAAATATAGCTGAAAATCGTATGAGCTTTGAATTACATATAGGAAGGCACACCTATCGTCCCTTTGGTAAAGGCTAACATAAAATTCGGATACATCGGATATCAATAGCGTCAATAAATATACAAGCATAGCTAAGCGTACATTCATTGTTCGTTTGATAAAAAAGCGTTAAAGCAACTATACCGAACACTTTTGATAGAAGAAGATACAAAAAGCCATTCCGTAATTCCCTAAATATGACAGAATAGTTGCTAATTACTTAAAATAGGAAATATTTTGAATTTTTTTGTGGTTAGTACATACGTTAGAGTCCTTCGGAACAACTTCCCATAAACGTATGCTCTTAAAATATAAAAACGAGATACAATTAATGCTGGGTTAACTTTCGAACATGATTACGTAACTAAAAATCATCAATTAAGTGTGAAACCTTCTCTTCGGCCTCCGTATTAATTAAAATATAGCAAGGAATGTACTCATTAGTTAATTCCATTAATAATACCTAAAACAGGAGAATCGCAATAATATATTCTAATGATGATGCAGCCAATAGTTGCAGTAATTTTGTCTTAGTAATAATATATAATTATTAAAGGTCCATTTTATGTATGGTGCTAGCACACCATACATCTCATGATCTCTAATTACATCTCTGTAAATAGTACATACCGGAAATCTAACGTCAGAGCACTCTGCCTGGGTAGCTTCAGTGAAGAAATCTAGCCAAAACGAATATACCTAAATGTAATACAAATTTTTAATAAATAATGAAATCATCAAAAAATTAGTAAATTGTGAACGTACACGTAAATATCTATATATAGAAGGAATTACCTTGTAGTCTCTAGTTTCCATAATATCTTCAGGATCTTTGCGAAAACTCTTAATAAGGCTTATATTACCTAGCGTTGATTTCAAAAACCTAGAAATAAATGACGAACCCCTTCATTACTAACATTTATGTAGTAATTTTGACGTTACATAAGCATAATATTTCAATATATGTAACTACTTTAAATTTGATTATCTTTACCAGGTTTGCGGTTTAAGCTTAAACATGCATTCTGCAGCTATAATTGTTTTTGTATAATCCTCAGCTAAAACGCTAACTTCAAAAAATGTTGCAACATCCCAGTAATCTTCTAGCGAAGATAAGCTACCTTTCCTGCCAAGTAGCGTATTTAATGTCATAGCTAAGAAAGGCCCAACAAAGAACATGACTTACACTAATTCATATTATTAAATAGACGAAGTACAACATAGGATCGGAGTTTAAGCGAGTATGATCACCAACAATCAGTCATAGACTATTTCATGTAACTGCCAAATACACATTAGGCAAAGATAATAATGGACCTAATCTTATATACTAACAGAGCTAGGCCCATGTGAGGCAATTCTAAGCTAAATTTAGGAATCTTTTCAATATACCAAATTTGAAATAGCAGGTTCATGTACTGTAGTACTAAACTTAGATCACATAGAATGATTAACTGAGAATACCGGCGATACTAACTTGTCTAAATTTATCACAATCAATATCAATAAATCAAATTATCAAATCAGTAACTGAATAAAGTATAATGTATATAATGAACGATGGAAGAGGGAATTCATTTCACAATCATTACTACTGCAATAAAGCTACTTGCCTATTTGTTGTAGCTCAGCAGATAAAGAGAATCTCTCTCCTGCTATAACTAACAGCGTAGCTAAATTTATACCAGCATATTCATTTGGTTGAATTTTATATCCTTTACGATACCTGTAGAAGTTTAATACAACGCAAAGTTAGACTGTATCAGAATATACGAAGGATCTTTATCTACTACGCGATATACATGTAACAATTGTTTTTACCAGTGTATAGCTTTATCTCTACTATCGTTATCAGTATACTCTGATTCGCTAAATTTATCCTTATAGATTCGTCCAAATAAACAGAGAACATTGGGTACATGATTTTCCGACTTTAATAACATTTTCTCCAGCACTTGTATAGCTTTATCTCGGTCTCCTTCTTTATTTCTCCTACATTTTTTATATAAAAATCT
The DNA here is from genome assembly GCF_000150275.1 of Trichoplax adhaerens. Taxonomy (NCBI): domain Eukaryota; kingdom Metazoa; phylum Placozoa; class Uniplacotomia; order Trichoplacea; family Trichoplacidae; genus Trichoplax; species Trichoplax adhaerens. The sequence continues at coordinate 5,061,580 of NW_002060947.1, forward strand.
TTAATTGATGCCGAAATTATTGTTACAATTTACATAAGCACGTACTGTAGGCCTAAAGTACTGCAAGACTATTCATATGGATCATATAGATTACTAGGTATCAATTTAAATGAACAATTCTGTGTCAACCTATTCAGTGCAAAAGCGTAAAGCTGTTGTATGGGGCCTTTCATGGTCTCCTTGTGATTTGGTAATTCATTAATTAACTTCACCATAGAGTCGTAATCCTATTTAAATGATTTTTAATAGTTGATTATTAATTCAGAATACATCTACCATAGCATAAACTATTTATTGACGCGATGCTAACGACAACATTAGGGCGTGCTAGTTTTTGTATTAGCAATTCAACAAGTTGTAACAAAGTACCTGGATATCACGATATGTTAACATTAAATTATGCAAGATGTCTGCGGTAAATAAAGCAGGATCATCCAATGTAGCCTTTAATCTCGTCAATTCCTAAAAAATATAAGTTTACGTAAATAATTATGAAGACAACCTATGTTCTATCATCACCGGTTTAACAGCAACTAGGCCGGTTCTTAGTTATATCATAAAGTAAAAACAACCGCTACATCAGGAATTGTACTCTTGTCGATACGTGATACCATACTGCTACTATATTTACCGATAGTTACAAGACACTTTCATGCTTACCTTGACAAGATCTTCCTTCGAAAGTTTCTCTCTGGCTCTCCGTAGGTCGCGCAGGAAGATTTCCTTAATATGCTTTCTACGGACAAAGTAAATACAAATTTGGTTTAGATATTATCTGAAATGAAGTCTGCATGACAACATTTTTATCAGCAATGTTGTAAGATAACGATAAGTTATATATCAACGCTAGAGCGACGAGGTAGGTTAAAATAATAGCATCACTTATCCACGTTATCGTGTAAAAAAAATGAATTATTCCTACGCCTCTCTATGGATAGAGTGCTACTGTTGGTTGATTTGATCAGATGACAACAACAACTTGTGAAATCATTATTATTGGTTTTTACTAATATAGCTACATGAACGATGAATTCTAAATCAAAATGATGAGACAGACTTTCAATGACACACTGTATATGGTAATGAAAGTGATAATATTGTCATCAGAAATTTAATCAATTACAAAATGCGCTATTGTACCATCATCTTATTTCTTAACAAGCATTAAGTTTATTCAAATTACCCTACTAGCATTAGTAGCATAATACTATTATCCTTAACACTATCATTTCCTAGATCGAGTGGATAAGAACCGATTTTACCGTTTATTAATTTCAAATTCTTTAATTTTTCTCTTTATACCGGACAGTAACGTCATCCCTTGTATATCTCTTCTTCCTATTCCAACGGTAAACTTTCTAGATATGAAGGCAGTATTGCTAGGATTTATCGTATAGGGCAAAAAGGTATGGCTTGTGACAGATAACTGAAGTGGTGAGACATGAATGATAGCAGTTAATCGACTGATAATTTATATCATTGGATTTTAAAACATTTGAAGTAGATCAATGACTACAGTATCCGATGTGCAGAATGTGACATCTTTGCAAAACGAAATTAGCTACCCAAAGTGACTAGGCTACAGATTCCATGCAAAGTCGAAAAGGTTGTAAAATACAGTATAGGTATGATACACTGAATGCACGCAAAGGAGAGAATCGTAGCTGATTAATAATAATTATTAATGACAACAAAATCAATAAGTAATAAACTACCAAAAATTGATTAACCGCTAGCAGAGACTATTCAACCTTTTCAGGAATTAACAATAATATCATCCTACGCGCATATGACTAGAACAAGCGTTCTCCAATACTACAGTGCAGTATCTTGTACGCATAGACATAGCTATTCCGATTTCCTACTAGGCATACACGACCGTAGCAAAAAGTAATAAATTGGCATTAGCATGTGGATTCCATTATCATTATCATTATTAATTAGTTAATTAAAAGCAATGATGACAATCGAATTTGGTACTAAAAACAAAACACAGTACCGCCGATTTATAATTGACAGGTGAGCAAGATATATATCAACATAGTAACCTATCCACTTTTATCATATAGTATTATAGCGATTTCTTACGCTAATGGCATGAGTTGCTTCATCATCGTTATCATTTAACAGGACGATATTATGCCTCATATCGAAACTTTCACGAACAGCTAATTGATACAAAAGAGGGGCACGTTGAGCAACAACAGATCTTGAAAGAGAACGAAAAAAAAATTAAGTGTCAAGATAATTCCATTCTACCAGCTTCAACGTATCATAATCATTGATATTCATTGTTGTTATCAATTTCATAAACAGGAATTTAAGCGGCTAAATCATTTATAACATGACTATTCGATTGGGGTATTATATTATTATGACGCAAGTGAAGTAAGTCATTGCAGGCTACATAAGCAATTCTTTTAAGGTAAACATCTGAGAAAATATCATCGTATCGAAACTAATAACATACAGTAGGATAAACAAGTATACTGCAACGCTTAGGAAAGGTCTTTTAAAAGTACGGGAGCCTGCAAGATATCCCATTATATTCTATAATTAATTAATCATCATCGGCTACAATATGATTCTACAAAAGATGATACAACAAGCTAGCAGAATAAGCTCACACCAAACTGCGCGGTCGATGATAATGTTATTTACAGTATTGTATTATCGTTTCGTTGCGGCTAGCGTAGGGCAGTCTTGGGAACATAGCAAGCATAACAAGAAAAACTTTTACAATATCGTTTTACCAAGAATACTTTCTACATAAATAGTGGGCTACATATAAGACTTGGTAGACGCCGGATTCATTAATTCATTAATCCTCCTACAATGATGACCCAAAGTGGGCATCCACTCTTACAGTATGGGCGTTACTCAATGCTAGCCAATATTATTTGATTGTGATTTAATGACGATTTCACTCAAGATTGCCAACCTGTTACAGTACATTTACTGTTTGCATTTGGCATTGGAAACTTTGCAGTACTGATCACTACGCCAGTCTATGCTGTCTATGACGATAGTTGCAGATGATGTTGTACAGTATATCAAAAGGATTACTGTTAGTAGATCCAGTTTGAATAAAGTATGGTAGTGATGCATTGTCCTGGTTGGTTTTATTCTTAAGGTTGCAAGAAAATCAACAGGGAAAAACTACTCACATATCCACAATGGCTATATCTGTATTATAAAAGGAATCAAGAACGGCCGTTTCACCAAAGTCTAAACGGCCAAATGGTACCACTTCCATCTTTATTTTTCTATCTTTGCAAGCTTGTTGAGCACATTTCAATGCTACCTCATTGCTGCCAATGAAAACGGCTCTGCCTGATGGCGATAGTCGTAGGCTCGATTCTTTGGTGTTTAGCTTCAGCGGCATGATGATGCTCTTTCCACAGGATTCAACAGCTGTAGATGAGTATAGACAGATTAAAAGGCTAAAATATCTCTATCGTATAGCCAATTTCCTTCAAATTGGATTGCCCACTGGATTTATATCTCACATCTACAGAGCGCTAGCTTCAATTTTAATGAATTAATTTATTAATTAACCTAGCCAAGGTCTTTCATCTTCCACTAGGTTCACTCAACTGTTGGAATGAGTTACTCCCTAGTCACGATCAATGGGTGACCAGTGACAAGTGTAGGGAACACGTCTTCTCAATGTCGTCGTACTGCAGTACCGTCACTATTTGTTGTGACACACTAACACTTGACCTTTCGGCCAGTTGTCAATTTTCCACTTCCACTGCCATTTCACTGGGATATCAACAACAACAACTGAGTGGAGCATAGCATGCTGTTACAGCTGTACAGTACTGTACACTGGTATAGTACTGTACACTGTATACAGTACAGTACTGTACAGTAGTGTACTGTACTGTACAGTGTACTGTGTACAATACTCTACCATCAACTACACTGTACAGTGTACAGTGTAAAGTACTCTGCCATCGACTACTGTACACTGTACCGTACTATACACATTGTACTGTACAGTGCGCTACAGTGTACAGTGCACAGTATTCGATCATCGACTACATTGTACACTGTACAGTACAGTACTGTACACTGTACAGTGCGGTACAGTACTGTACAGTACTCTACCATCGACGACACTGTACTGTACTGTACACTGTACCCTACAGTACCGTGCTACTGCTACAGTACACTCTATCGCTAGAAAGACCCTTAATTAATGAGACAGTCTCTACGGTGCTGTACTGTACTGTACAGTACTGTACACTGTACGGTAACGCATTTTAACATTGCCCTACAGTACCTGGAATATCAGAACTCTAGTCAGTATAGTAGTCAGTACTTTTAACGCGGCTAAATTTAAATTCTCCGCGGAACCCTTTGCCTCATCATCGCACTCTTCAAGATGCAGACCCAAGGTAAGATCGAGTAGATTGAAATGAAACAGGGAATAGACTAAATCGCTGCTATCGATTTCAACTAAGAATGCTAGTAACGAGACTGTTGGATGGATAGTTGCGTGTTTTTCAACGCTTATCGATCTTCTAGTACGTGTAGAGTCGATCGCTAAGAGCTTTGTGGACGAGTTGAGTGAATTTGGTCGCAACATCGAAAATAATATCGCAAGCTTGAACACGGATAGTCAGCATAGTTGTGAAGCATATCAACGTGCGAAAGATCAAATTACCGGTAATGCGCTAGAATTACAGGTACTGTGATACGTAACATACGTTGTTGTTTTGCATGGACAGTATACAGTATTATTATCAGAGCCACTTTCGATAACATCAGTTTGAAATGCCTAATCACCCACTAAACTTGCAATGAATTCCATATTAATCACTTGGTCAATACTCACATTACGCTTTAGAATAAGTTAGAGAGTCTCATTCACCAGTCTGAGCAACAATCATTCAAGCAAATGTTAGTAAGTATCCAAAAACAATTTGAAACAACATCCAAAGATTATCAAGAAATGGACAGCCATTTCCGAAATTATGGCTACAGTAGTCCCAAGATTGGTATGCACACTCGACATTCAGAATTTGCTTTATTGTATAATCATGAATAAATTGAATTGACAAACTGTCTACTCCACTCTACCTATTTCACCTAAATAGAAAATAAAGAGAATACCACTCCTGAGGATGATAAGGAAGTAGATACCGATCCTTCTAGGTAAAAATTATCGAATGCCGTAAAGCTCTTTGTTCCATTTCTAACTATCGAAAAAATGCGATACTTTTGACGTGGATTTCACTGGGAAGTTTGTATTGATAATAAATTGGTCTCGTTGTTGTTATTGATTTATAAAGCAACCAGCCACCTTTAAATGCCACACCAAAACTCGAAGGACTTTCACATTTCGCCTTGGAAGCTATCCGTAAACAACAGTTCGACGAACTGCAATCCGGTATGTAGATCTTAAATATCATGAGTTCAGTATAGCGTATACTGTACAATACATACCAGTATACTACTGAGACTTCGAAAGAGAAAGAGCGGCTCACACTTTCCCTTTAGTAATCTCGACAGTGACTCAAATTCTTTTATCAAAGTTTAAACCACTTGTGGTAACAGTAATTTTAGCTAAACTGACAATACAATAATTTTATACGGGTATACATTAATCAACCTAATTCCAAGTCAGCCTGTGTGCTTATCATGGTAATGATGTATTCTAATCTTGTAGGCAATGTATCGTTAAGTGGAATAAATAAGCACACCAATATTCCAAAGACCGATACACCGCCATTGCCAGACTTTAAAACACCTGGACTCAATCGAAAAAAACAATGCTTACGAAAAGATTCAAAATTAGCAAATGCCTTAAATAATATAGATAATGAATCCTCTATCCCCAAAAGACCAAGGATAAGTATGCTAGAAAATGAGGAAGGTGAGACAGCATTCAAGAAATGCGCACATAATTCATTTATGCAATTTTCTAAACATGCTTTTAGTTACAACGTTGTTGTGTTGTTGAAGCTAGTTTTATTTGTTAGTAAACCGCAGTCAATGTTATTTGTTGTTTATAAATATTCTCTGATGCCGTATACGATAGATTACGATATTACGGAGCAACTTCAGTCACCATGCATGCCGCAACTGGCGACTCCTGGATTAATTACGAAGTCAACGACAAAAAAGAAAGCGACTCTAGCAACAGGTTATGAAACAAACTTGTATAAAGCATGAGTATACAGTATACTAGTACTATATGTACAGTCTATATGGTATACCGTGCACGATGGTAATACGAATAGAATGGAATAGTCTGATAACGTTTTAAATTTTAAGACGTAAATTTGATAATTATTTCTCAAAAAATTAAACAGAACTGTATTCCGTAATGTTTCTATGTTTTGAAGTAATGCATAATACTGCTGTATTGTTTTGTGATCGTAGAACCTGCCCCCGTAGTTGATAGTGTTTGTGCAAGTTTCCTTGGCCATGCTGGAGTGAACAGTCCATTGTACTCTCCAAATCGAAGCGATAAAGATAACTTGAGCACCTTAGTCTCGGAAGCAACCGCAGCTATCAGTAAATTATCATCTGAAGAATACCAAGAATATAGTAATAGTGTCAATAATCCAATGGATTTGCAATTTCTAAACCTAACAATTGCGAAACTTAACTCTTTGGTAATCGGGTCAGAAATTGGTATGATATGCGTATCTCTCTTTGATAACGGAATGATAAATATATAAGTATAAATGTGAGAAGGGTTGTAGAAGTGCTTATTTTAATCTGTCTTGCACTTTTTATTTATGTCCATTAACAATTTCCTGAAATACCATAGCTGGTGAAAGATTAGTGATTGATAAGGCATTACTCTGTGAAAAAGTTGGGATTGATGGGGTCAAATGCAATCGGACGTTATTGCAGCTTTACAAGTTGAAGCGACTACGTAAAAGTTCAGTTGCTGGAAAATATTTGGTACGTTAACGATTTTACTAACGTCAAGAACTGGGTGGCTCAAATAGACGAAGATTTACCTGTAAATATATTTCAATTTTCAGTTTAATTAAGCTAAATGGATTAAGAATTAGCCCAAGATGGCTAAACTGTCGCTGTCTTTGCAACTAAAAAAGTTGAAGTGCATTGATACGTACCAATGTTTTAATTCCTGTTTGTTATTTTGTACCATATTTAACCCTCCTCGCATCTAGATATGCAGTCATCTTTCAGCAATCTAAATTGTATTTTTAATAATATACACGCAATGAATACCAAATGCACTAAATTTCGAATAAAATCATTAAATATTTCAGAGGCATGCATCTTTTCAGCGATGCTATATCCAGAATTACATATCTTTAATGCATTGATAAGCGTATAAAGGAGTTCCAAACAAATCAATAAAGTTCATTTAGTGAGTTCCTATCGAGTTTATACTCTTAATCAAACAAATACGTAAAGCTCTGACCACATTCAATGCTTTTAGTTTGTGATCTACTTTTTAAACGTACGGCGGTGTTACAGTAGTACCTAGTAGTACCCGTGAAGAATGTAAATTGTTCAAAGCGAGTAGGCTATGATGAGGGACTTGTAAAAAATCCCAGTTATGATTTAGTTGAACTGATTAATCTACTTTTTAAACGTACGGGCGGTGTTACAGTAGTACCCGTGCAGAATGCAAATTGTTCAAAGCGAGTAGGCTATGATGAGGGACTTCTAAAACATCCCAGTTATGATTTAGTTGAACTGATTCAGTCATTACTACTTATTGTTTAAACGCAGCTTTTAAACTGACTTACTTAATAATAGCGCAGCAAACTACCTCAATCGGAAAGTTAAGCCAGGTTTGGCCTGACAATATCAAGACAACAACTGATTTTGAGATAAAATTATTGTCCTATTTACTACTTTCGTTGTCGTGCTTTATAAAACAACGTCAATACGAATATGCAGTACAGTACAGTGAGATTGAAATGGTTTCCTTCGAGATAGATTTGTTACACGCGTGGATATTGATAATATAAAGTAAGGAGTACAAGTACATACAGAGTTTATATGTAATATGAATATGATCCAGCTAAAACCCGATCTCGCCTGCCTTGCATAATAGCCTATAGCCGGGCACTATAACTGAATTATTTCTAATAAATTACGAAAAGAAGATGCAGTAGTCCATGTTCGTCCATCCGTCTGCAAGTCCGTCCGCTTTAGGGTTTAACTGGCAATTTAGGTCAGATTTTCCTCTTGAAAGGTCATTCAGCCTGAGGTTATTTGCCGGTCCCTTAATAAACTAAAGTTTTGTCGGCTATAAATGCATGGTATAGTAAATCTAAGCATGAAGATCTCACGGTATAATAATAATATTAATAAAGACTTAATGCAAGCTTTATCATCTTCAAGACAAATCTTTAAGCAGGTAAGGGCCCATTGCTTTAGTTGACCTGTCATATGTCACTAGTATCGGTTGAGAAAGCGCTATGTAAACTTTCCATAGCAAGATGGTCACATCGTTGATTAGACAACGTTCGTTATGTACATCGTAACATAAAATTAAAGAAATACAACTATCTAATGGTGCGTGTAACTGATCCTTCGTTACTATATCCTACTTAAGATTTAGATGTAATATGAGGAAAATTTGACATTTAGAGTCTGTACAGTAAGCGACGATTGTTAATTCAAAATAATTTTGTACAGTATTGTGCTTGCTCAAGTGAAATGTAGAATAATGGTGTCATTACAAATTTAATAAGAATTTTCGTAAGCTAATGTGTACTATTCATCTTAATAGCTTCGATTAGAAAATTGTGCCTATGTTATCAGTGATTTATCAAACACTAATCCAATTTGATCACTTCAAGCTATGCCTATCAGATGCTTCCTACACGATAACGATATGTTGTTGAGTATTAGCTGACTGCATGTGCTTTAATTTAGAAACTTCCTTTTTTTCTATTTCTCTTTTACAGATTGCATGTAGCAATATTCTGCAACGAGCACTATGCAGCTCACCTGCAACAGAGGAAAAGGTATACAAAAGAGCAGACATAATATGAGCAGGATAATGCTGCGATTAGAATAGATGAATATTAGAATTAATGGCATTCAAATTATATGTGGTAGTTGAATACAAGTATGCTTGCAATTTGTTTGAAGATCTTTTGTGTTTTATGATACCTGATATGCAGTTATAGCGTTAGCTACGGATTATGACGATGATATTTAACAGTATTATTATGTTTCTTATATATATAAATAAATAACTTTGTTCGTATCAGATGATAATTCAGCAAACTGTAGATAGCGTTCAATTAACGTTTAAGTTTAAATCCTTTCTAAATAGTTATGGCAAAGTGCCATATACCGTTTGAAGGCCAGCAATCTTGACGATCAAGTATTACCAGAGATTCATCGTAAATTTAATCAAGTCATAGGTTCAGATGCTGTTACTAAGAAGGTACATTAATGAGATCAGTTAATTTGTTTATTATTAACAATTTAGTCAATTTTTTATTCCTGTTTCCGTTATGACAGGATATACAGAATGGCATCTATCAATTTTACAATCAGCTATCAAAGGTAATATATGAATCATTTTGTTTTAAAATGAATCAATCGCTGTCATGTAGTGCAATTCTATAGATTAAGTAAAATAAAATATTGGCGCAAGCAGTATGGTCAGCTTTCACAAAAAAAACCTTACAAATACATTTACCTGTCTAATGTCTATACTATATAGACTATATAATGCTACATAGCTTGATTTGAATGCAAAGTCATTCGTTCTTCACACATTGTCATATTATCAAGCATCATAAGGTATCCTTTCTGGCATTGCTATATAATAGTCTTCAAGTCACTACAAATGAGGCCCTAGGTAGTAACGAGGTATGTACTTCCAATAGGCTATTCAATGCTTTTCTCTGACGCAAACTGCCGATTTGCAAGTCCTTTTTATTCCTGTCCTAAACTGCTATGTATGATTTCCGATGAAATGTACTTAGGGAAACAGCAAAATACCATTGTATCAATGGATTTTCCAACAAATGAAATACGATAGTGAAGGTGTTAAATTCCTTATAGACTGTAGAGCTGCCTTGCTTGTAAGATTAATAAACATAACTTATGCCGAATAAAATTCATAATTATTTTGCATCTGCTTTCTACTGATTCTGTTTTACTTATTTTAAAGGATCATGTGCGTAAAAATAAAAACTTTGGAAGTATCGAAATTCCTGCAATGGAAAAATCCCTTAAAAGTATTCTTAGAGAGTACTTTGCTACAGAGCATCTAAAAGTACGGACTGTAAGAAAAGATGATGACAAAGACTTAAAGGAAAAGGTAATGACTATATAGCTATCAGATTCTTTATTGATATGTTGAATGAAATAAGACAGGATATCACTGTAAGGAATCTAAAATTTTTAAATTTCATTGCTAAAGTGTAATTACCGGCTAGTCTTACTGATACATTTTGTGCTATAATATTACTGCTAACAGAAGCTCATTTCTAAAGCTTTTGCGTTAATTCTCGTCAAATAGTTAATTGAATATGAAGCTGTTCATGCGTATCGAGATGATAACGATCTTGAACAAAGAATAGGATTAAATAGGCGTTGCTTCATACTAACACACAACCAGTTACCTGGAGAGCCATTGGCGATTTTACATACAGAGTTAACCGATAAAACCACCGGAAATATTCATGTAAGCTGACATAATTATGCTGCGTTAAGGGGTAGATATACTCAATATATTAGATAAATGCAGTTAATTAGAATTTTCTTAGATATGATATGGAAATGAAATCTCGGTATTCCTTTAGGACATTATAGACAGGTCAACTAATGAGAAAGAAAGAATAGAAAGAATTTTGGTAGCCATATTTTATTCCGTTTCTGTAACAAATAAAGGTTAGATATGATTTCTTGATGGTAAAACTTTGTAATAAATATAGGAAGTTCAAGACTAGCAATATTTTTCGCTATAAAGGATTGTCAGGATTTCAATTTGGACAATATATAATTAAGAAAGCGGTTGGACAGTTACAGGAAGAATTTCCTCGGCTACGGGAATTCTTTACGTTATCCCCAATTCCAGGCTTTCGAAAGTGGCTATTGAATGAATTACGTAAAAAAGATAGTAAGCTTTCAATGTAAAACTCGATTTGTAGTGCAAAAATTTAAGATGATCCCAGCTCATAACGCTCTCTCTTTGACTTTCTAATATTTCCTAGAGTCACAATATTTTGGCTTAATGCAACGTATCCAAAACACATTAAACAAAGATGGTGTGGCTATGAATGTACCTGGAATGTTAGAGGTATGAACTGTAGAAGAGTGTTAGTATTTCATCACTTTTTGGGGGATGGTACGAGATAATAACTTTGGGCCTAGACACTTTACTAAAACCGATACATTTTTATTAGCTACTACAATCCAAGGATTGGCAAGCTGATAAAGAATCAGTAATTATCCAAGGACTAAAAGAAACGCTATTACCTCTGTGTGCTTGGTAATGCTGGATTAAAATTCATTGCAATTCTAGTATGTTATTATTGCTCTACAGTACAGTATAAGTACGCATATCTAAATTGGTAAGAGTAACGCAATAGTACTCCTTCGCTAATTCTAGTTATTTATTCTGCCTTGTAATTGTAGTACTGTTGATAGCTGACTAATATTATTTTTCATTACCTTTATATTGCAGTTACTTAACGTTAGAAAGAAATAGAAACCGTGCCATTAATCCAGTTGGTAAGATTCATAGTCATCAGGTTTATTATTATACAATTAGTAGCAAATAGATATTCCAAATCAGTTATTACAAGTGCTCATTTTACTATATAGCAAATTTCCACATTGGAAATGGTGCGTGCATATACAGATTAAATTGGCTAGCAGACTTGACCAATAACGGAATGCAATCCAGTTTTGGAATTATGGTTAATTATCAGTATATACTGAAAGAAATGCAGTATCATACGCAGCGGTATTATGAACATGGTCAAATTGGCGTCTCTAATAGTATCCACGACTATATCGAAGGGTCTTGTCCAGTTAATAAACCTTACTATATTGCGCGTAAAAGTAAATTATAGGTCTAGTTTTATAACTAAATTTAAGATTACTCTGTTAGTCTATAATCTAACGATAAAATTTTCTACTAAATTGCTTGTAGTTTGGATATTTAATGTTGCATTTTTTTATGTTTTGAAGCTACCTCGATCGCCTTTTAATAATCAGATTTTACGTTTGCGCTAATACAGCTTAGCACAAATAAAGATATTATTTGGTATCATACTTATAGATTGCTAGATTAATATTGTAAAGTAAAAGGTATGCGAGGAAGTACAACTGGTACATTATAGCACGCAAAGTCTAACGAGCGAGGGATCGACTAGTATTATGTATTATACAATTATTTATGCTTATCAATTTAAATTTCTGTTAGTGCTGTAAGAGTTAATTAGTTCGTTGCATGAAGGTTATATCATTTTACGAAGATATGATCTGTAACAAGAATAATATATATAATCTAATATGCGAATGTTTGTAGCATTGATATTAATAAATAATTATTTTCAACGGTACGGAATGTAGTGCATCTGTGCAAAATGACTGAGTTGATAATAAATTAATCTTGTGTAGCAGTAACTCTACAGTTCACAATGAATTTGCGTATGTCATTGACCAAACAGTTAATTAGTTCGTTGCATGAAAATTATCATTTTGCGAAGATACGACCTGTAACAAGAATAATCTAATACGTGTGGAGCTTTGATATTAATTGTTTTCAATGGTACGGAAATGTGCACGAGATTTAACCTCTGCGTTCAATCTTGTTAAAATTTGTCATTTCATTGAATGAGCAAGTCTACACAATCCGAAGGCAAACTGAAACACTTTTACTATCCACGGATAGGAATATCATATATACGAGTCTATTATATCATTCGAAGAGCTACTTGTACAAATGATGCTGTAGATCTAATGCTATAACAGCACCGTATAATCATGGACTACTAGTAGTGGTAATTTCTAATCACGGACGATAAAATGTTCACTACAGGCTGCAATAGGCTCCGACCGACAGCAGTAAATTGTGTTTTCGGATTTCGTAACAATTACTGATAACCAGTCCTGTCATAGTCCGAGCACACGCCACAGTTATACTGTCAGACTCAAAAATTGTGCCTGGAATTATCGGATAGGAGTTAGATTGAGCAAAAGCTTGTCTTCAGATTTCGTAGTGAACAAGAAGGAAGTTGCAATACTACAGTATTCAGTACAGTACTGTACTGTACAGTACGCTACAGTGCAGTCAATTAGAGTACAATGTACTGTATTCAAGTTCGCTTTAGGATGAGTACTGTACAGTACAGTACTGTACTGCACTGTACATTGTACTGTATTTCCAATACTGTGAAGACTAGTTTGTACTGTATTTAGCACGTACCATAATCAAAGCAGTTTTCATCTCCGTATATAAAGCGAATGCTTACCCTTCCTCCGCTAAAAGGGCTTTTGCTGAAGTGGCACTAGGTGCATTTGTATGCGCTTAGCGGAATCGCTATCAAGAGATTTCGGAAGCATAATTTTTAAAACCTTGGGGAGTTGGTTGTCATTTGCACCGACACCCACCAATAATAATTCAATTGAAGGAGTACTGCAGTGTACAGCGTAGATTACTTGGTCGATAGATCTTCAGTACTGTATTTAAACTGTGTAAACCAGATGTTACATGTTACTCATCCAATAAGAAATTTTCGATTTATAATAAGTCTTATTTTTAGCTTATGGTTAAAAGAGGTGATAAAGTGACGTTTCCATTTTATTCCATTTCTAAATAACTTGATTAAAGTTACCGTACTGTCTGCATCTAATCTATTATAATAATTCTAAGTAATTGGCTATCAGGGCTTTCCCACAACCAGACTACAAAACCTATCATATCCTACGGCTTTTTAAAGTTGCATTAAATTAGTGTAAGTTGGTAGAAGGTAATATTCCGCTTTAAATGCTCGATTCGATATCGAACTAATATGAAAGGTAAAAGGTTAATGACGTAACTGGTTCAAGAACAGAATGGATGATAATTAATTTATTAACTATGAATAAATTTAAATTTTATTATCGGTGTTGCGCCGATACCTTCCTTTTACTTGCGCTCCAGAAGTGAAAATACTCCACAATCGCGAAGATAATTATGCGTTCACACTGCTTTATTTACCACCAGCTTTATGGAGCTAGTTATTCTCCATCAGATTGTATTAGGAGTCGTAGCAGATAAATTTGATAGTAAGTAGTAGAATATTTCAGGATGTAAGATTATACTGTTGTCAATTTCGTCAGATTCGTCTATGAAACGATAATTTCACTTGCTCAATTGCTAATTTTAATCGCATTTATGAATTTAGAATTATTTTGAAAGTCTTTGATATCTCATACATTTTTATCTGCTAATGTCAACCAGTTTCATTAATAAGCAACGTATACCCAATAAGGCGAATGAGTTTTCTAGCAGCTGCAAATTTTGCTAGAGCCTGATGAGTTTTGTAATTATCATATTGAATTAACTCTTATCAGAAATCTTGTCATAAGAAGTGAGACAATACACCTAGTAATAGAAAATGATTAAACTAATATGATGGACGATTCAACTTTTACTTAAAATTGTCAAACAATAGATTAAGTCAATATTTTAATTCTTATATGTAAACTAATTTACAAAATACGATGACTAGTATCGTAACAGCTAAATAATTCGATCATATATAATAAGAGCAGTAGAGATATGCAACGGATGATAAGACTTGAATTATGGTATAGTACCTCCAGTAAATTTAAGATTTCAACAAAAATATGCTTTATGTCCTTAACATTTAGGCCAATTACTAAGGGAGAGAAACTTATTGTACTTGAATTACTTAAATCACCTCAGCATCGACGATCAGCATTACAGAATATACTCGTAATTTTCATGCTTGCCTATGCATTCATATGTTTTAAGATTACTAAAGAATAATGAAATTATTTTGGAATCATCTTACTTTAGTTTGTTAAGATAGCATATAATGGTTATAATATACGTTTTTCACCTCCTCAATTAATATTTATCCATCTCGCCATTCGTTTAACTCTAAATGGAATATAATTGCGGAACCGATGAAATAATTACGTCAATATGTGTTAATTAAACACTAGATACATACTCGTAATATTCTTACGCCCGAACTAATAAGACATAAGCATTTTTGTAATTTCAACTTCTTAGCTATATGAGTAATGTATTCTTACATATGATAACTTGAGGCTGTTATTGAAATCTTGGAAACAGGAATGAAGATTTCTGAACTCAATTTCATAACAGTCTTTGCCTGTATAGAACAGTAAGCAGGGGAAAGCAGATATATTTCCCTACAAATACCCAGCTATTGCTTTTACAATACTTTAATGTCTTCATTTAACAAAATATTTGCAGTATTCTTAAGTACTGACGCTATACAATATCATGTAACCTCATTCCGTATGATTGATTAGAAATTCGAAAATCGATTTACCTACTATTTTAGTCTACTGTGGTTGTTCCTTTCATGACTATTAATATTAGATACTTGATAAGCATTAAAGTTTAAGCTATCAAATAATATGTACTGTATAACTATCTCATATTTATAATATACCTCTTATAATTGCTAAATGCTAATGGCCTAGAATCATTCGAGTTTAGTAGGGCAATTTAAGCAGTGGACTAGCATGTGGCAAATATTCTAGCTAGAAAGTGCTTCAAAGGCTTAAGTCTCTTAATTGTTAGTATAAAATTAGTACTATTCTCTATGTAAACATTGACATAAAGTGATTACTAGTTCGTAAAAATAATCGCAATGGAAGGAGTTCGTAATATTATTAGACTAATACGGATTGCAAAGATCTCTAAAATAATGGTAATATCGTCAATACAGCAGCCTAAATATTAAGCAACAAAACAAATTTTATTGATATCAATATGCTTATGCCAGTCATTATTATAAACTAGATATTTAGAAGATAAATAACAGCTATTACTGACGAAATACAATTTTTATTATTCAACATTATGTGTTAATATAAAGAGTCAAAGCTTTAAAAATTACTGTTACTCTTCCTTATGTTTTCGCCATGTTGAATCTTTACTAATAACTTCATTGTGTGGTCCAATCAAGGAAACCGCGTGGGCACACTTTTGAGGTGTAATATATCTAAAGGTAATTAAGAAACCTTTACTGTATTTTTGATCATAACGGCTGTGATATCAGATTTGAAATCAGCTCATTGGCCTTCTACTATCTAGCAGTGTTATACCCTATTTACCTTTGGGCTACATCAACAATATCATCCGCAGACACACTCTTTAATTGACGGCGATAAGATTGAAACATATCATCCGTAATTCCGTAGTAAAATATCCTAGACCCTTTATCTGATGGAGCTACTGGAGCGTCTACCTAATGTACCAGATCGCAATAGTTTCTCAACTGTTTATGTCANAATTAAGGTTAGATATATTTCCAAGCAAAAACATACCTCTGAA
>NW_002060947.1:5078148-5132763 GCF_000150275.1 Trichoplax adhaerens
CAAATATTGAAAAAGCGCACTAGATTTGTAAATTGCCAGCATACAGTACTTGAGCTTCAATACAAACATAAGACAAACCTATATGAGTAAAAGGAAAAAACTTGATCCTTATGTCGAGCACCGCCACCGTAAGCTCCACCCTTTTCTCTAACAAACAAAAATACGACTAGTCAGTAAATAAGAATCTTACCATCACTTATATCATTTATAGCAAAATTCAAGCTAGCTGTAAGGCAATACCATGTACCTAATTTCCTTGTGAAGATATTTATTCGTTAATAATCTAGCCAATATCCTCAACCTACAGAGTTGACAATGGTTAACATGAAAATTGAAAGACTTTCTAAGAAAATCCAATCGTTAATAATCTTATCTTCATTGTTCGTACGTGCGTAAAATAAACTAACGTCAATTGCATATGTATGCTAACACAGTTTGTAGCCGCAAAAACACTAATAGACAATGGCTTACTTAGGTTCATCAGGATTTGTGTATGGAACAGTTGGAAAACACATCGCAGCATAATTTACCGGGAATGGAAACTCATGATGTGTTTTGATTTGCTGAGGAAGAAATTCATCGACCTACAAGTTATAAAAGCGACTCAATTTTAACGAAACGTCTCTTCTAGAATAAAATCAGTATTAAATATGGATTATTATCACACAAAATGATAACGTTCTTTTAAATACGTGTTCATAAAATAGGTAAGGGAAAGTAAAGATTATATATTCTGCGAAAAACCTCAGTATGGGTATCTACATCTGAGCTATTCAATGGTAAGGTAGATAAAAATCCTTCTAGCACTTCCTCAGTAGCAGGCCTGTCATCTGGGTTAACGTTTACAGCACATCTAATGGAATGTAATTACAACATTATATAAGAGGACGTCAGAAATTATGAACCAATCAAAATAAATATGGGTAAAACCTCATTTCAGAATTTGATAATACATGAGCCGCAATATTTGTCAAAACGTTAGCTAAGCTGTCCATATCGTCCTTGGCAGCGATATTTTTAATATGGTTAACCTGCAGATGACGGACATAAATGCACATGAAATATTACTATTTGACCAGCTATTTAGCAAATCAATAAATTTACTTGAGACAAGCCCGTTAATTGCTCTTTAAGTTGTGAAGCAGCAGATAAGTGACTAGCGGCAGACGTCATCGCAAATGCATGTCCAGATTGGACCACACCAGCCGACAAGTTAGACGATAAAACTTGAACCAGAGTACGTAACCGGTCACGATCATCCAGTCCCGGTCTGCAAAAATTTTAGACCGTTAAACATCTCGCACAGCAATACATTCTTATTTATTCCTTAGCAATTAGCACACTATATCTAATTTGTAAAAATAAGTATCGTATACATGATAATTTCATTATCTGCAATAGACAATAATTACTCCGTAAATATATCTTCCCAAATAGACAGCATGTTCATCAAATTTTTATTTAAACAATACGAATTCATCATTACCCCCTGTCGATGCAAAAAAAAATAACATTCAAACTTTAGAACAGCCTCATACTAATAATTTAGATAAGCTTAAATAATAGTTATTATCGTATAGCATACCTGTTCAAATTTGTTACCATGACTGTGGTGGCAAAATACAGTAGGACCAGCAAAGAAACCACCGCTGTAACGTTCGATATCACGAGAAATTTCCCGGTAGTCTCTGTTTCCAGCACCGACTCTGCAATGCAAATTGCATAAATTAGAAACTGGAAATAGAAAATAAGGATTTGATGAAGCATTACACATAAATTTTTCAATTTATTCATTATACTTTGTGAGAACATCGCAAAACAATGGTAGATATGGTTTTAGATTATCCGGCAGATTAGCAGTACTGCAGAACATTGTCAAATACGTCATTCCGTTGGTGGGTTGATTCGAAAATTGAACGAAAGTTCCTCCTAAGGTAATCAAGTTAAAAAAGGAATCTTCCATTACATTTTACCTCGTTTACATAACTTGAAACAGTTTCGTGACTTAATAATGCCTTAAATAAAAATCATAATTTTTATTCCTTCGAACAATAAATTGATATGATAGACATGATCGAAGTAAGGTGATATAGCATTGATAGATATTTACTACTTATTTTAATAGATGGAATAGAATCTAGAGCTGTAATATCGACTATGTAGCGACTATATACTGATTTCGTATCGATAATCTCAAATGTTATTAATTTTACCAACCTTTAATAATGTTTTCTACCTCCGTTGTAGAGGCCTTTTCGTTAATATCTAGGACAACACAAAGACTATTAGGTAAATTAACAAGTCAAGCGTAATTAGAAAGATTAACTTGGCACGTGGAGAACTATTTAACCAACCAGATATTGATAAAGTTGGTAAACATGACAAATCCTCTTCCTCATTTTGTCGCTCGAGCAAAGATAGGCCTAAAACAAAGTTGTATAATAATTTAAGGCAGAATTATTACTTTTCACAACCGCAATCTTCATATACGGAACAAAATGAGCATTGGACCGCTTAAAATCGCTATAATTTGTAGTAGTCTTAAAAATTTTGTATTTCTATTCGTACCCTGTTCGTAAATCAATTTCTTTTCATCTTCTGATAGTGAAACAGTCTTCTCCTTCAGCAGATTGTCTTCACCTGCTTGTAAATCCTTTTCATAGTCATCCTACGCAACAAGGATTCAGAAATGTTTACAAATTTAGCAAACCCGCTAACTATAGGTCATATAGTGACACAAAATATTAAATTGACGTGCCGAAGGATTCATAACCAAGACCAAACGATGTTTATTATCTTTCAATTGAGTTTTGACAATATCTTGCAGTAACTGACCACCATTCAGTTCACTCTATAATTTTGTTATAAAAATCTTAATTTTAAGCGAAAAAAATCCCAGCGATAATTCTTTTTAATGTACCATACCATAAATTTATCAACCATCCTATTAACTTGTAGGGTAGGTACTGGATCTCCGTCATGCACACATGTTGGCATTAAGTTAGCAGCTAAGCCTAAACCAAACTGAGTCGTTTGATGTTTCAAGCTTAATTCAATTAGATGTAGGACAGCATCAATTCTATCTTGATCAAATCCATCTCTAAATGAATAGCAAAAGAGGCACATCATAATTGTTACTATTTTTGTAAGCCTATTGTTTGCTTTTGCATAAAATCATATCCAATAACATCGATCATACTCAATAACGCGATCTATTGTTTCATCAATTTTGGAAATAACTTTATCAATATCATCTTCAGATATGCCACGTAAGCCAACAGAAAATACTGTTTCTTTAATTCCTGCATCAAAGCTACAAAAGTCGAAATCTATCTTAAACGTATAAGTATAAATATAGATCTAATCCAATCTTAGGAATAAAAATGTTTACCCAACGCTAGGTGAATAATTTAGACCAATATTACTTTCAATTAAAGCCTTGTAAAAAGGTGCTTGAGGGCCATTAAGCATTAAGTATGACAAAATATTCCAGACTAAATTATCGTAAGCTTCTGTATTCCTGTAATTGAAATTTGTTTGAAAGCAATAAAGTCAAGCTATAGAATAGATTACTTCTAATATAATTATTTAGAAAGGCGGCACATCACTAACTTACAATATGAAATCGCATCTAATGTACATCTTATAGAAACTTTAAGTGTGCTTTTCATTGATGTTGATTAATAAAATATATGTAATTACTGTTTTAATAAGTAGCTGACGCTAACGGTTGTTTGCTTGGCTGGATTCGGTGCTAACGGTTCCGGTTTACAGCTAACCTTTTTTGTTCGCTATAAGTTAAGAATGCATTGCATTAACAGTGTATTAATAATGTCCAAAAGCGAATGATAACTAGCAATTATCAAGAAAATATAATTAACCGGTTCCAGCCACCGAGTTTGAAAAGGGACTTCAGTGTTTGTTTCTATTGCGTCAAATTTACTAAGAGCTTCGTCATTGATGATCTTTAAATGATTTTCAAGTGGAATATCGCCATATGTATAGAACCTTAAGTGGTATAACATTATCAACTTATCATTACAATACTTTCAAGACAAATATTTTAAATTGCTTGCATAGCAGTAACAAAATAAAAACTTACACAGAGTTACTGGGATGATAATGCGACGCGTGAAATTGTTTCAGTGCATCCCACTACAAGATGACACAATTATAATTAATTAATATGGCCAAATGTATTGACCGTCCTAAACTTTCATCTATCCATTAATAATATATGAGTGCCGTATAATTAATATATAATCAAACCGTTAACAGCGGAATGTGATTAGGATCTCCTCCACTGACATATGAGTATGTATGATCAGGGAGCAAGCTACGTTGCAGTTGAACCGAAAACAGGTAATCTTGATTTTGCTACAACAACGTAGATAACCGGCAGGAACGCATTAAAATTAAAGTTAAGTTAAGGTCTAACTTCAGTTTTTAATCGTACTGTACCAGAGCTCCTTTCATCTCGTTAAAAACGACTCCCTTGAAGACAATAGGTGATTTCGGATTCATCACATCTTCGTGCTCTAAGCGCCATCCTTCTTGCCTATAATCAATTTATTACTTAATTAACCTCACTCAAAAAAATCTTGATTGACGTAAATTTCAATCAATTTCTATCTATATGTGATAGATGTTTATCAAACACCGGTATAGAAACGATTAATTTTTAATTATTATACATACATAAAGTCGTATTTCCTTAGGCGCGGAAAGAAGGAGGCATCAAGGTAAACCGATAATAAATTTTGAAAGTCCTTGGAATTTTGAGTCGAAAATGGGTACATGGTGTAATCGCTGGCTACATATACCATCAATTAAAATAAAGCGTACAGATAAAAATTGATGCAATCTGAACTAAATTAAACATTGCAGATGTCAAAATAGGCATCTTCTTGCAAAAAATTTATTATGCTATCACATCTATAATAGAATTACCTGTCCACGCGTTCATAAATGTCGACAAAGACCTATTTAGCATCTTAAAGAAAGGATCACGACACGGAAACTTTTCAGAGCCACACAATACCGTATGTTCCAGTATGTGCGGTACGCCGGTATGATCCATCGGTGTAGTTCGAAAGGCTACACTAATTGTATCCGAGACATTATTGCCTTAGTTAACGTAATATTCACTAATTATTTCGTTACATAAGATACATGTAGGTACAATATTATCGTAGAAAAGTTATTTATTTACAGATATGATAAGTACTGTATACAACAGCAAGACAGGTAATTTACCTGAACACATTATTAGTATCTTTACGAGCTACATGTATATATCGAGCTTTCGTTTTATCATGAACTAATTGTATGGTTGTTAGATTTAAATCTTCCACATCGACAATCTGTAAATATTACAAACTTAATATTAGGTTGGAAATAGTATCAAATTATTTATATTAATTATTATTAAATCAAACTTTGTATGCAATTAATACTCATTAACCAATCAACTGTGTATGCAATAATCTCACAAATACATTAGCTTATCTACAAGTTGTAATTGAATAAATGTGCATCTATCACAGTCCATGACATACTTTTTGAACAGTAAATCCATGCAATGTATCTCCTTCACGATAAGCAGCTAAGTCAATATTAGAGAAAGAAGTTAATTCAGTTTATTACTCGAAAATCAGTAATACATATATATATTTCCTATTGATAATATGTTCAGGTTAGAAATAAGAATAATTAATCTATATACCTGCTGCGGCTCGTGGGTCTAAAGTTCTGACTGATGGCGTTGTCCTATAAATCGAAATCGATGCAAGTATGTAGGCTCAATATTGGTTTATGCAATCTCCCTTCTCAGTTATGTTTAAAATTAAAAGACAATAATGATGATAATTCTGATAGGGCTTGTTAGTTAACTTTGCTATCAATTATAATTATCATATGCGGGTATCTGCTAGTTATAATTATCATCAAAAGGATTCTTTACGATAATACATACTTGTACTTAAAGTTACCTAACAAACGTATATGATATTTCCTTCATGCTCGACAGCGAAGAGTCAATGTCGAGCGTGAAATAAAACCTAATATTATAGATCATTGCATGTACAGTAGAAATGTTTACCAGGCAAGAAAGCGCTGGACATGAATGCCTGCTACATAAATATGCGCGTATGATACAGAATACATATCATCAAGCAATTGCGGTGTATTTAATTTGGCATCCATAACTATATGCATGCCACACAATGTTACCTATACTCGTACACGCTGAATATGCAGCATGCTGGCTACAGTATATCCTAATGCTGGTAACCACTGACATTACGGCAATAGCAAAGCAAAAGATGATGCAATATACAGGGGTTGAAATAGATGACAAATGAGATTTGAGATTGGGCTGAGGTAACGCACGAGGCAACCTTGTAAAAATACCCAACTCTAGTTTGCAAAAGATGCTATTAGCAAGTAGTCCGTCATTAAACCTAAAGTGTGAAATTTTGAGAGTACGTTGCAGTCGATGCATGTCCTCCGGTAAAGTTGGCAAGTCTTAATATTGTGTATTTATGACGTATATTGACTCAATTATGGTTCTGCTTGACGTTACTCGTGAAGCAAGATTGCTTGACATCAACAACACAAGCAGCACTGAAAGTCTAATTTATACAGCATAGTAATACTTCAAGAGTGCTTCAAAGATAACATTATGATCCAAGTTGACTCGAACAAAATTAGATTTACCTTAAATAACGACGTTGCAGGACGCCTTTCCATTGATGGCAGATCCGATACATTGCTGTTTATGGCAGTGATGCTTTTATCGAACTGTGATAATAGTAATTTATAATAATTATGCATCAACTACTGTAATGCAGCACATAATTTGTCTATTATAACATCAACTAAAATACCAAAAGATCCAGTAATTAATTTACTTGAAAATTTTCGCTTCTTCTGAATTTCTAAGTAGGAAAAGTAATCCAAGCTCATCTAATTCATTAAAGATGGAAGGAAATCCTGCCAATTGACCACGGCACGACTGCTGTAGAACTACAGTTCAAAGTTGTGCCTTACGTATAGTACTGTACTATCCACTGTACGGTACACTACAGTACTGTACTGTACTGTACTATACTGTACAGTGTACAGTACTGTACAGTACAGTACACCCTAACCCTGTACAGTACCGTCTACGTACGGTACAGCATTGTACTGTAGGAAAGTGACTGTTGCTTAGGGTTCAAGATCGCTACTGGTGCTGCCCATCGCGCTGGATAAAGTCATACTGATTTGTAAAGATACCTGTTAGTTTTGAGGATAATTTTCAGCATTGTCAATGCTTCTGATAGTTCCTACAGAAATGTGCATGAAACTGAAATAAATTACTCAAATAGCATTTGCAAAGTTCTACCCAGACGTACATTGACTATTACTCAATATTTCTGCAGCAACTACGGTATCAGAATCATTGACCAATTCTGAAAATTCTCCTAACTTTTATAGTGGTCGATGGTATAGTGAAATATGGCTGGCTGCGTTGCAACTTGTATTAATGCATTGTTGCCAGCTTTATAAACTTTGCTTCACTACGATATATTGCTGTATACTATGCTGTAGTATTGATTTTGATCCTGTAAACTTACTACACTACAACATCATCCCATATTCCTCTTTTATTTCAACGTTAAAATTAAATTTATTATAATATTAAAATAATTTGTGATTCCGACGCAGAACACGACATACTGTATGTGTGCTTTTCAGTATAGTGGTCACGGTGATAGCATTAACTAATAAAACGACAAGTATTGTATGTGAAGTATAACGAGCAAGAGATCGACTAGTACCTATTATAAAAAGTGACTGTAGATATGTATACTCATATATTAAATATATTGTAAAAGGTACTAGTACAGTACGTGAGGATTACAAGTAAGAGATCTGGGCTAGTTGATATTAACAAACTTAATCCCATTTCCAACCTAATTGGTTTATTTATATTAAGAGATCAAATCAGTTCTTAAACGCCTATGGAGATGAAAAGGGAGATCGATCCGTAAGGTGAAACTGATTTAAACGATCGTAGAAAGATGCAGCAAATACGGACAAACTCTGAATTCATCTTTAAATCTTACAAAATTATTACTTTCATTTACTCGTATATTATCATATATTAATCGTACATCATTAAAGTTGAATTCATCTTCTGTCACTGCATATGATATTTAATTAATAAGTATGATGAATTTACAAAATTGAAACATTATTTTGGGCATGCTCTAACGCCGGAGATTGGCCGTAACAAGTGTTAGAGTACAGTATATACGTATATATTCAAAAATAGAAAATTTATTCAGCCTTTGCAAAATACATTACAATTACCGGTGGCTTTAGAAAACACGCAACATTACCTCATTAGCGGATAATTATTCATTTTATACATTTGTATAATGTCTTTTACTATTACGTATACAAGTCCATGTAAGGATGTAGATACAATAGTGTACATTAAGTAAACATGGAGTATTCAGCTTCCCATTTTTGAGTGTTTCCTACAATGTATATATATATATACACGTGCATCAGTTACAACTAATTCTGCCAAGAATATATAGCAATTAAAGTAATTCCCAAATTAAAGCAAATACATATCTTATGTAATTGTATAATTTTCTTGCCAGAGTTTAGTTAAAGAATTGCTTCTAATCTGTTTTAACCTTACAGCACCTAAAATATATAAACTGAGTGAACCGTTTAATCAGATAGATGACCGTCATAATTATTATTATCCATGCTAGCGCTACGTCTAGCATATAAAATTCAACAATAGATAGCTTGTAGCCCTCCATCCTAAGATGCTTAGCTCCCTTATTTGCAATAATGTATTCTGCCCAACCAACTGCTGTATCCTGAGGAGATCTTCGCTGACTATGTATGGCAGTGGAAATGTATTTCGCATTTTCTTGATACCTAAATTACATCATTTTATACTTACAGTTAGTAGTTTTTATGATTAACTGCAAATGTCATAAAGTAATAACATAAATGATATAATAACTTTTCTATTTTTAGTATCAGGTAATGTAATTGTACCTTTCGGTAAATAATAAATTACTCCTAATATCAATATCACGAGCAAGAAAAATACGGGAGGGGAGTTATAACGACTAAGCCATTTCATAGGGCTACTTCTGCTTAACCAACAATTTACTGACCTATCGGTTGTAACTCGCGCAATCCCGTTGTCGATATCATTTGAAGTCAGTTTCCGAATATTTATCTCAATGCCAAGCCCAGCACGCACTACTTGTTTCGCGTTATCGATCTGATCAGCTGAAATAGGCATTCCTAGAATAGACACACAATAATAAGCCGATTTGTACATACTGCTATGGCCACAATGCGAAAGAAAGCAATAGTATTCTTATGACCCAAGATATCATTTTGAGGTGCCCAGTTGACAATTTTAACATGTGACCCAACATCCTTGACACTAGCTTTGCTTTTCCACATCACTTTATACGGTATTCGATTTACAGCATCTATGAAGACTTTTATTTTTTCCGCATCAAAGTTTTCATAAATTGAACCGAATGAAATATAAACTACTTTGCGTTCACCATTCATGAATACCTCTAAATCGCTTGACAATGGCTTTGCGGGTTTCGCTGAGAAAGTATCAATAACTTTAACGTTAGGTAGTAGAGGTCGAGGATATTCCAGAACAAAATCACCAGTCATCAATACCATTGACGCAGAGTTCTCAATTTCATATGTCGTCATCGATGCAGTATTATCGAATTTATGTTTTAACGAGCCGATATTTTGATCTAACGCATACGAGTAAAACTTATTTAACATAGCATAAGCTATCGCATTTATAAATCGTTCCTTAAATGTCATCATAGATGAGTAAGAAGTCAAGAGAATCGGAACATATGATAAAGGTTGAGGATTGTTAAGTAATAGACGAGGTACGTTCAAGGCTCCAATCCCTAATATGATATGAGGTTTTTCTATTGTAAGTGCAATTAAATTACCTCAAATAAATCCTCGATCAGTAATTAACAAGTCGATTATCTTGTAATACGACATTATAGTTGAATTATTCAAGATACTTTGACAGTAATTCTTTTGTAATTTTACCAATTTTATTAAGTTAGCGATCATAGAAATATTATCGTGGACTTGTCCAAATTTGAAAGGGTGTTCAACATCATACGAATCAATAGGAATTTTTAATTCTGAGACGATTTGCGTTTTTTCAACAGTGATTCGTACCTACAATTCTAAGAAAGAGTTGTATCTAAGTAATATTCGGAAATATTAATAAACCAAGATTACTGGTTAGTCATTCAACATAGTGCAAGATACTTTCACTCAACGTTATCAAATGGACTTCACTGTAAAGTTAAAGTGTAACTATATTTTCAAAAGTGCTAGTAATAAGGTATGTAATATAAATAATTCTATCAGTTATTAATTATTAATTCGATGCATATACGAGTAATTATTCTATGTTCAGTAATACCATTCATGGTTAAGTATACATGCTACATTTACTTGATATTCATCACTGATAGTGATTATTTTATCGCATTAATATGATTTGATAAATTATTTTTGACGCAACATACAGTTCACTGCACTACTTGAAAGCTAGAACGAGGTCAATCTAAATAGAATATTACCCCATTTCATATGGTATTAGTGTTGAGCTACCTAATAACTGCCAAAATTCTCCACTACACAATTTTATAAGTAATATCACACTTTAAATTGTTAGCATTATTTATTCCACACAAACATTCATTTTTAATGAGATAGGATATTAATGATATTAATAAATTAAATTAATCATGTTTATTCTTACATCATGACCACGATCATGT
This sequence comes from Trichoplax adhaerens, assembly GCF_000150275.1. NCBI lineage: Eukaryota > Metazoa > Placozoa > Uniplacotomia > Trichoplacea > Trichoplacidae > Trichoplax > Trichoplax adhaerens. The sequence goes on from NW_002060947.1 coordinate 5,089,017, forward strand.
AAAGCTTCTGCAAAGGTGTTTAATACAAGAACATGTCTTTTCTCAAAAGCTGGTATTACTGCAACTTTTGCACAGTGGGCATTTTGTAGCCGAAAAGCAATCGACAAAGCTATGAAGGCGATCGATACCAGTAGTTTGATGCCCATTATGTCTTAGTAAGTTAGAAGGTTAAATTTTAGAGGTGCATTTTAAAATTTAGCTATTAATGTATATAGCTTTGTATTAAGTAATTTGATGGTAATTACTTGCACCTATGCAGAAAGTGTTAATATCGTATCGAGCCTCAGGACTCCAATTGGTACCTAATTGGTTTATCTAATTAATGTTGTTTACTGATTTGCTTATACTGAGCCCTGTTGTTGTCTATGAGGTAAATCCTTATAGCAATCGTTGTAAGATAATGAGAGCTTATTTCGCTACAAAGCACCAGCAGTCGACCCCAAAAAGTATATGAAGGGGCGAGCTCAAGATTACTAGGAGGAGTTGAAAAAAGCCTAGTAGCCGGAAGCTTAGCTAGGGATTCAACAATAAACTAACTTTCTACCTTAAAGACTTTTTGTATTGTTGGAATCCTAAGAGTAATAGTTGGTCTACATTAGGATAATACTATAGAAGTTTATTAAGGAGTTTTAATGTTGGCAAAAGGAGACTTTGTGATAGTAGTTTATTGAGTAACTTTCGCGCACGAATCTGTGACAACCACTTCATAGCAATGTTGGCTAATTCATTCCAGTACACGAGTATATTATGCATTATTGTACATTCATTCTGCTGTCATATTAAAATAAAATTTACATAGATTAGAAAGATTTGCTATAACTAGTTAGTAAATATGATTCAGTCAGATGAATAAAGTAATATTATTATGATTAGGTTGCATCAGACACTGAGAATACTTTTGATCAATCTGAAGTTCTTTAGCTTTACTATGACAATCCAGCATTTTCCAGTACTACAACTAGCAATCAAGCATCTTCCAGCGCTACAACCAGCAATATGCAATATTTATTGACATATACGCGTGCGTACATTAATTAGGTTAATTAATTTACATATACGCGTGCGTGCATTAATTAAGTTAATTAATTTACAGTACTGTACTGTATACTGTCGTACAGTACAGTAGGCAGTACTGAACGATACTGTACAGTAAATGTTGCACTAGTGTACTGTACAGTGTACAGTACAGTACAGTACTACAGTACTGTACACTACTAAAAAATGACCATTTTTTACAGTGGACTGTCTGTACCGTACTAGTACAGTATACTGTAAAGCAGTGGCCAACCGTAGTGCAACAACATTTTTCTGACGACCATTTTTGGAGCCAAATCAACTCAATTTTGAATGATGTACCGTAGAATTGGGATTTTACAGTACTGTAGATACTTTTAACGTGCAGTAGTCAGGATAGCGCCTAAGGTAAAGGTACTGTACTGTATGTACATTACAGTAGAAAAAACTAATACAGGCAGTCTACAGTACTGTATTCCTGAGTTTACCAGCTGCTTTTAGCGTTTAGCGCGCGCAAAAATAAAAATAATTTTACTGTGTACGGACAGACATACGGCATAGTACAGCACAGTCCTTTCCGTTCTAACTGTACGTACAGTACTGTACTACGATAGAGTCTGAGCGTACCGGACTGGACCGTTTCGTATCCAGTTCCTTTCTTCTGTACATACAGTACAATAAAAACGGACAACTGCATACAACGTACTGTACAGTACAGCGAACAGTGTACCGTGTACTGTACACTGTACAATAAGTAACGTAACGAGGTTGGATGTACTGTAAACAATGCAGCGCCCCCCTGCATATCGTGGACAGGTGTATCGGGGTTATTGCACTGTACTGTATACTGTACTGTACTGACCTAGTTGCTGACATCGTCAGCCGTCGTTGGTTGCTCGGTTACTGAAATCAGATTTAGTATTTGGACGCCCATCGCCAGTGACACTGTTCTCCGATCTGTGCTCAAGTTCATTTCGAATTTATATGGGCTATGTTGGTATCAAAGGGTAATTTTATCGTCGTAGGATTGACTTTACGTTAACCGATTGGTATGCATGGTTATTGATTAGTTCAATTGAACATATTGTCAGTCAAAAGTAAAGAGAGTGCAGACAGGATAGCCCCTACACCAATAATTTGCCATTGAAATTAAGCAAGGTAAAGTCAAAATATACTTTGGCTCTGATTTGATTCATGCTGATATTAATATACGTGCTAGCACATTTATATATTGGACTGCAATGCTAATATACAGTAATTGACAATAAGAAGTGCAATAGTAAGAATCAAGAAAAGAATGATAAGCATTTCTTCAATTCTTGAAATCGCTCAATTTAGCTAGTACTCAATGATGACGTGCCTTAGATGCCAAATTGAGGTCGCTGCAGTATGTATTAACTATGCTATCGGTCCAATTAGATTGAACGATTTCAACTGTCAATACGCGATGCAATAGTTATGAATGATAGTATTTGCTGTAGAACAATCTGGTGTTCTATTTCATCGTTGTCCATCACACTACAACATCGCTTATTTAAATAAACATACCAGTGACTTTGAATCTTTGATACGGTACTCGTACAGTACGGTATCGTTATTTCTTAGCTTGAGACTTCGAGCTAAATTAGATGAATAGTTAATCTCATGTTTGATGAATTGGTAGAATACATTTAGGATTTCATTCAAATCTCGTAATGACGTTCTATGCCTGCTGACATGGGCTAAGTTACTTTAGAATACAGCTACGGTGCCCTCTGGTATGCAATCGCGGTTACTCTTTGCCCCGGATTTCATTCAGTACAGTATTTCAGTATCAAGTGGAACAAGTACTCGATACAAGAAACGATACGAAGAGTATTCGTTGCACATTTTCTCTCGGGTATAAATAAATATATACGAACATGCCAGTTGTAACTGTGCCACTGATTAACAATAAAAATACACTGTATCACTTCCAAGCTTACAGGACACATGCTATGGTCATTTGGTGTAAGATGTAATGTCAGATTAATCTCAGTTATACGTATACGTCGTATGTCCATGGACAGAATGTGCAAATGTTACTGATGATGTTGCATTTGCAAGGTCATTAAAAATACGATTAGGTTTACACAGTATGAAGTGTTCGGGTTTGAAAGGATAAATATGCATTCATTTTGTCTTGCTGTAGGTCAAGAATGGAGAATCACCAGCGAAATTTTAACGCTACCACCAATTTTGCCCATAAAGAAATCTCATCCAATGGCACTCCAAGTCGAGAACAAATTATTAGCCATAATTCTACTGGAAATTTAGGTTTGTCGCCTGGTCAACATGCAACCAACACAAGTCTTTATGCTTTTCCGAAAAGTAACGGTGGAGGTAAAGATGACACAATAAGCATATAATAATGAATTCTAGATTACTACAGCTTCTTTGATTATAATTTTAGTTATGAAATATTTATTTGTTTGCTAATGTCTGTAATAGCTGTGATCTCAGCACTACAAGGATTACAAGAAAAAATTAAAAAATTGGAAATCGAACGATGCTTAGCTGAGGAAAATCTCAAAACTTTAACAACGGAAACTGCCCATTATAAAGAGATCTTACAAAAAGAACAAAGCGCTGTCCATGATAATCGTAACGCTGCTACTAAACATAATCAAGGTCAATTCAAAGACCTAAACAAGGGTTTCTTGCATCATTTTGTTATCGTGATAAAGTATTATCTGCATAAATTAATATTTAATTTCTCAAAAATTCTGTTCTGGTATGATTCAATCTAGAATTAGAAGCTCAGCTTGCTGCAACAGAGGGAAGATGTAGCTTGTTAGAATCTCAACTGGCACAAATGAGAAAATTAGTGACGCAAGCAGAGAATGATAGAAGTAGTGCGCTACAAAGAACTCTAGAACTAGAGAAAAGGAATTCTAGTCAAGTTTCACGGGAAATGCTGTTACAATTTGACGACCTTAAAAAGCTGGAGCGAGAACATATTCAGCTAAAAGCGTCTTATGCCTTAGCTGAGGTTATTGCCAGCTTGCATTGTATTATTCTATAATTTTATTCTTAATCGATAAACTTATAAAATTCACGGGTATATAAATCTTCGATTAATTTGTCTACAGAGTCGAATTCAAGAACTAGAAAATCAATTAAAAGAAGAGCAGCACAGTAAGAAATTAATCCAAGAGAAAGCAGCCGAGGTTATAAATTTAACAAAATATGCAATTTCTACCTACAGCAATAATATATAAATTCTCTTCAGGTGTTTTGTAAGTCTAGCGATTGAATCAGGAATGCTCGTTAATACTTTTTTAGTTGCAAACCTTACTGGAAACTAATAGAATACTATTACAAAGTAACACTGCACCGGTAGTGCGCAAAAAAATTGCCAATAGAAAGGCCTACAAAAAGAAAACAAGACAAAACGTTAATGATCCAACGAAGCAGGTTTCATACAAGGCTCCTTTTGTTGTCGGAAAGGTTACTTACTGATAAGTCTGTTATATGCGCACCTTTCAGTAGCCATATATGTAGGAGCTACAGAAATCACGACAATGTAACAACTAGTATATAAGAATACATTTTTTTATTTAGAGTTCGGCGTCTTCACATTCATTGGGAGTGAATTATCAGAAAGTACTAGCTCTTATTAAGGCGTATCATCCAAGCTCTCGTGTTGATCAAAATCGAAAAACTACTTCTGATTCTTCGTCAGAGTCCTCTAGCAGCGATGTAGAACTGAACGAGCTGCTGCATGGACTAGAGGATGAATTTGGGCGAATGAGCTTGTAAGTATATAAGCATTCAACATTATAAATAAATTTAGGGTTGTAAATGAATTTTTTGTCACTATATTCACAGTGAACATCAAGAACTAGTAAGGCATATTCAGGACGCTGGAGACGGTCGCATTAGAAGAGATTTAGAAAAGGAGCTAGAAGAACTCGTGATTGAAATGGAAAATAAAGGTGAACAAATTGCAATCCTGAAGCGCCATTACGCTAGCCGTAAAGAGAAGAAAAAGAATATCAAGAAGAATATGACACGTAAGATTGGCAATCGAAAAGACAATAATGATGACGTTGAGGTCGTTACAACGATGCGTACTAAGAATCCTATGGAGGGTAAAATCCATGGAAGTAGCAAGCAATTTGATAGCTTGCAATTATTGCGAGATATGAAAGTGCTTCAAAATAATCTTCGCAAAGGAGATTTAAGTTGGGATTAGCAACGACTAGTATAGGTAGCTGCAGCAGATATACATGAAAAAACTAGTTCTTGACCAGGAAACCATTGTGTGTCAAGTACAATTTTTATAACGGAAAGACACCGTCATTATTTAAGATGAAAATAGAGCTTAAATCTAATGCTACGTACTTATATGGATGGATGGATATTGTACTGTATATAATAATAGTGACATAAAAATTAGAATAATATAAGACTAGTAACAGTAATAACTATTACAAATATAGTAACGGTTATAATGCGATGTTTCAAATGTTTAAAAATTAGTAACTGGATGAAAACAGCATTCATTGACCGCCAGTTACTATATAACACAATACAGTAATTGTCATCGTAAATACCCTTACAACATGAATTATACTGTAGCTAATTTATTTTACTCATATACGCATTTGAAATTTTAGTATACATACTTGTATTCTGTACTAGCGCCTTGTAATATTAACCGTATTGACTTGATAACATCCAATATCTTTAAAAAATGTATTTTGTAAATATGTTATCCATCTAGTTTTAAGGTTTAACTTTTCATTTGCAGAAATAATGTTTGAAGAAATGAATTTTCAATAAATGTTTAATAATGTATTCGTGATGGTGTAAATTTATCAGCATCAAATTTCTTAAGTGGTATGCTTAGTATCGAATCATGTTTTGAATGACAATCTAGGACATTTAGTGTTAATATCGATAACGTCTTGCAAGTTTTACTGACATCTTACGATCATAAGGAACGAAGTTTGAAATCTTGAAGATACTCTTCTATAGCTATTATACCTATAAAGTAGATTTACATTTGCTGCAAGTACCTCAACTTCAATTATCGTTTAGGTTATATGCAAATGTCAGCTAGTATTGAGGATTCGATTTCCATTAAATTGTTGGTCTGACTAAATTTTATTTGTTTACAGTTAATCGGTTCTTACGAATGTAAAATTATACGTATAATATAAAACTCTATGATTTATCTCTATACTCGTATGTTGACAAAGTAACAGTACATAACCATAATCTTATCTTAATTGCTTGACTTAATTTTGTTTTATTAACATATAATCTCTGAAACTAACAAGTTTAACGATATGAAAGCATCAGTTAATTTCAAGTATGAGATACAGATATTAAATTGAATTCTCTACAGTGACCCTGTGTCACTTGTATGTCCAGTTCAATCTTTGCGGGTAAGAAATAACGCCAAGTTCAAAGCGATCTAAACTTTCGAAGAATAGCTCCGGACTTCTCTCTTATGTTGCCATCAAATCTTAAATATAGCAATGGATTAACTACACTAATGGCCGTTGTTGTAGCAAATGATACAAATATCAATGCATATAATATATCACTAGTTTTCTTAACATCTAGTAAAGATTTTTGAGATATCGCTAAAGCAATGCTTGAGACCCAAAATGGCCAAGTTACTAGCGAGCTTACACTTGCAATAGTAATAAATGCTTTGGTGTATTTTTTCTTTTGTAATCGTAGTTGCTGCAACTGCTCCCGGAATGATTCACCAGGTTGTACATGGCCTCGCATGTAAATAATTATTCTGCTATAACAAACTATCAAAACAATTCCAGGAATAAAATAAAAGACCACAGCAGCAGTTACAAAGTAAAATGCTACTAATTGGGTTACTGATGGAATATCACACAATTTAACATCGCTAGGGTAGACAGTAGCAATAAAAAGGGATGGTATTGCTACTAATATTGCTACGCAACAAATTATCATTTCAGCTAAGACCAACACTCTGATCTTATGAACACGATAGAATTGAGAGAGTGGTCTCATAATAGCCATATATCGATCTGCACTTACCAAACTTATGGTTAAAATACTAATACCATAGGAAAATAAAATAGTAAAAACTGACATCTTACATAACATATTACCCAAATTAAAACTAATATTGCCAGTAATTGATATAGAATAACTAATTACCGACGTAACGTTAGAAATAATATCAGAAATGACGCACACTCGAACTAAATAGTAACTCGTCTTAAAAAATATTTTATCGCTTAATAAGATATAGAACATGTAAATATTAGCCAATAAACCAAGAATAGAAAGTGGTACAGCGGCTGCGTGGGCAACATTAATCAACCATGCAGTATCAGGCTTAGAATTGTTCATTATATATATTCACAAAAATTGACATCATTCTGTAATAGAAGAATACCATTATTATTAATGATTTATTTTAGGCGTATCAAATCATGGTCCTGCATGAACGAGAAACTACCATGATATTCGCGGCTAAAGCATACTGAACTTAGTAATCTCATAAGAAGTTAGAAGTTAGATAATGCGATAGAATACGGTATATTACGAAAAGACGAGCGAATATATCCTGGAAATTATGTAAAGAACAGTCTAAAAATAATTCCGATAAATCTACAGTAAAAGCAATCTGAAGCGTACTTAAATCTGGGTGGAGTTAGCGATCAACGCAGAAACATTCCTTAAAAACAGTACAGTAATCAGATGGATCTAATACTGAATCTCTCCTGCGACAGTTACAAAATTTTGTATAAGCTATCGAATGAAAATTCTTAGCATCATATGAAACGAATGATAAATAAAAATCCTTAAGTGCAGATTTGATTTTGATAAAAGTAGTTTTCAGCTCCGAATATAATACTGTACTAAGGTATTCTAAGTTTCTAACCAAGATAGTTTTTAAAGTTCATCATGAATTTATAAGGCTATTTAGTAACATAGGATCATAGAATATCAGAATATTGATTTTATCAGGGGTCTTTATTTGTGTTCAGGTATACTAGTTATTAAATAAAAGTCGAATCATTAGCTTAGAAATTGTACGATCGTGAATATATAAGCTATTTTCTTGTCAATTGGAAGGCTATGCCACTTTACTATCCAAACTTGATTGCTTAATTATTACTAGTAGCATTCAATTTTATATGAATATAAAACTCAGTGCAGACTAAAGAATTTATGAAAGTCAGAATCGTAGCTTCATGAAAATAAGTATAACAGAGGCTGTAAAAATCAAGAAATAAACTGAATATTTTAGAGCACGAGGCATAATAAGGTAATCTATATTTAATGATTATGATATGTTTATTAATAGTAACAAGAAGGCTCCATTTATTTAATAGGCAAACTTTTTATTTAAACTTGAAAATTAAAATTTTAACTTTATTATGTATGAGAAATAGCTAGTGAAATTAATAACCTTTTTCTTGTTTGCATCAAAGTAGATTTAATATTTAATAAACGGTAAAATCTTATCGAGCTGATTTAAAAATTTTCTCATATATAATAGAAATTGATTAGGGAATGGGATAATTAGCCCCTCTATCTCTCGTGTTTGTCATTTAGTTATTATTGCTTGAGATTTTCATATCGGAAAACGATGCACTGTGAAACTTTGCTCATTTTAAAAGTCGATTGTTGAAGATTGTAAACTATGACTAAATATAACTTACATCAGCTTAAAGATTTTATCGCTTGGGTTTACATCGTTAATGTTAGAAAATTCGCGGTTGTATAAGAAATCGTATTTTTTAATTAGTATCTATTTCTTAAGAAGAATTAACCTATGAAATATCGTAGTCTTTATATATCTAAGCATAAATGATGTACAGGTTCTTAAATGACGGTACCTTTGTGAATTCATCTACTGTAATCCTAACAGAGTTAGTAATTGAGAAATTATAATACATGATGTAATGAAGGAATGAATAAAGATTTGAGAAAAAAGCATAAATACGCTAAGATTCCTTTATAAACCTACAGCAACGAGCACTACAATGGTCCATTTCTATGATAAAATAGCATTCTTCGTCTGGTTAGTAATAGAGCCAGGCAATTTAGCCAAAATAAAGACTCCTATCACGATAGAATATACCAAATTAACGCACTAGATTAAAACAAAATTCTCAAATAAGTTAATAATGACCAGCGGGATTTATTCCTGTTAGCAAGTTACTATTGATATAATTGATAAATAATTTAACAAATTATATACCTAGCAATGAAATAAGTATGCCATTTAAGGAATCATTCCTAGGACAAGATTAGCTAAAAGTGAATAATAAACAGCAACTATAGTCTGATTTATATTACATCAATTACAATAAAATGATGACGTTTGATATACAATATTTGCTATTAAAGCATTAATTAAAGCATTAACAGCCAATACGTATTGACAATTTGTTAAATTGTTTATATCAGATATTGACGGGTTATGATCTAGTAAAGAGTATTATAATAGTTTGTTACGTAAATTATACCTATTATCTGCTATTTTTTATAATTTCTATGATACAGGACTGCGTAAATAAGCGAATGGTAATTTTATATACGTGTAACGTTCTAGATGGGCTTTCATAGAATTAGCCTGAAAATTGAAATATACAGTATTTTAACTCTTCCCCGGCATACTTAATAGATATTCGTATTTTATATGTATAAAGTAATATACATTATATTGTAATTATTCGCTATCTCATAGTCCTTAGTTATCGATATAAATCTATAAAATAAATATTCGGGCCGTTTGGTCCTGTCGAAGACCACTTCCTGACAAACTTACTGGGTCTAACATGTCGTAGTTACTTTGAGTTGTTTCTATAGTTTAATATCCTAATCTGTGACAAGATCTTGTAAGGATATAGTACTGCTACTATAACGCCCAAGTACTATCTTCTAAAGACTCGCAAACACTATATACAATACTATAATCTGTAATACAATTTTATTAAATGAACTCTCTAATGCTATCTAGCAAGATAAAATTAAATGAATTAGATCTTATTGCCTTGGTATTTTCCATAATCTACCCAACAGAATATCAAACATAAACTTTTGATAAAGTAGCAGATGCATTTACTTAACTAAAATTATTAAAACTATATATCACTGCAAATGCACTTGATTATATACGTACATACTGCAAATGTGCAAACAAAAATTAATTAAATTTATGATGAAATTCAATCAAATTATAGACTTAGTCTTCTTCTTGGTGATATTATTTGCAGCTTTATTAGACAATTTCGAAATAAAAGTCTATGACCCTCAACATAGTGTAATGAAATGAAAAGTGTAGAGATCAAGCTGCAAAACTATAATAAACTTTGATTCTACTTTCGTTGCATTCCGGTCGACTTAACGAAACTTTGACACCAAATAAAATTTGGGGAAATAATCGAACAACAATTTATCACGAAAAATCGGAGAAGTATAAACCGAATAACCTTACAAATACTTAACTTTAAGTATTAATAAAATAGGTGACAGACTTAAAGACTGTCAACAACCAAATAACCTTTCAAAAAGAAGAACGTTTTTAACTTACGACAATTCGACCCCGAAGGCCTTTTAAATTCAACAAATTCTTCAAAAGAATCTTCTTCTACTCTCCCTCTAATTTTCTAATTGCACTATCATTTATAGGCTTCGTAGAGCCGTCAGAGGTATTTAAAACTTAACATTTACTAACCAATCGCTCTTAGATTCGTTTTAGAAAACTACTTTGCACCATTTAAGAAAACAAAAATCATTCAAAGTTCAGACACAATTTACCCTATGATTCCCTTACAAACACTATAAACCAACAAGTTAACTATAAAATACACCAAACTTCACTTCTAACATAATTTCTATCATTAATACATTATAAAAGTCTAAGAATCAACCTTTAAACATCAAGATTTAATCGTAAAAATAATAGTCTAACTACTTAACAATCAACACAACCTCTACCAATTTCCATCTTATTTTCTGTTTTCTTAGCTAAACTTTCCTAATGTGACTTTCATGTCACGTTATAAAGTTCCAAAATTTCAAATTCACAACAAAAAGTTCAAATTTCAAAAATCGACTCCTACGATATTTTTCATAAACTAAAATCCAAAAATTAATACCGAAAAATTAAAACAGATAAATTAATACAGGAAAATTATATCGGACATAAATCCGACCGGTTCCGAAATCCCAATCCGAAAAATCCGGATTTTATAAAGATCACAGTAATCGCTTATCAAGAAATTTTATATGACTACTACGACTACTTTTTTTACATTAGTATCGCTTAGTATTGACAGTTGATGTTTTAGCATCAGGTTGTACGGTAACTGTACGATTATAGAATACATTACAGTACTTTACTGTCATGTTATAAATCCCCTTTCTCTATGGATAGGGTTTTGTTACGAAATCAAATTCATTTACAATTTGAATAGACGATCAAACGCCCTTTCTTTAGATTAGGCAATTGCTCTAGGGCTACTTCTATAGTAATCTATGTAATAGCTTGTAAAATAATGAAGAAGAAAAGATGGCGACATGATGATTTGGCAGGGTAAAACTTGAAGACACTATCACTTTATAAGTATTTCTATAGTAAAATACTACTAGTTACATACTAAAAGCTATAAAGGACTCTGCTTTTAGTCCTTTACTACAATAGGTTCAAATTTTATTTATTAAAGCATTCATTCATCTAGCCCATAACATTGCCCAAATATTGAATTTTTATGATTGCATGGTTAGACTGTTCACCTAATTATCCAATTAATACGAACACAAATCATGTTTCCAAGACTGCGTGAACTATGCCATATGGCGGAAATGTAGCAATAAAGAAATTCCAATTCTAAAATGATGAACTTATTAGAAGATATATTGATAATTTCATATATGTGATCGATTGCTAAAACTGTTGCAAAAACAAATGTTTATATATATATTGTGGCTCCACTAGAATTAGGAGTATAAGTTCAATTATGCTGTGCCCTTATATCCAAATAATGGTTAATTAGGTGCAATTAAAATTTAGCATAAGGGACTTTATAGCCAGTAAGTCAATTTATTTAATAGCAATTATCATATATTTAGCAGACACAACAATGCCTTTTATAAATATAGCTGTATATCATCTTTTCGTATCTATTTAACCAATCGTTACAGATATTACAGTAAAATGTATTATTCTCTATTATATGGATTACCCATCATTTGGATATTTTATAATGTTCTGATGTTTTAATTGGCTTCCTTACACTGATTCTCAAATCATAAAATAACATACCTTACTTGGAGCCATTTGTCAGGTATCATCTAAATTTGAAATAGAATAGCTATCATTTAACTAGATGTAACTGCAAGCCTGTTCCACATGCTTTTGTATTGAAGAAACCTTTATAATTAACCCGTATTCTAGTCCTTTACATCCTTAATTAAAAATTTTGAAGACTAATAGAACAAGCATAATATATCCAATTTATTTAATTTATCTAACTAAATTACCTCCTCGAAGCATTAATACAATTCGAACTTTGATAACGAATAAGATAGTAACAAATGTCTATTTGCAGTTTATTCGCTTAACCGACTTGCCTTAGAGCTAGGTTTCAGAATTTGTCAACTATTAGAACATGTACATTGTTTGTGCGTATTTTGAACTTTCTTGAGCCCTCAATGCCACACATATTTTATTATCATCCCCAATTAATTGAAAGGCTATACTACGAAATATCAATTTCTGCATAGTCTGGTTATCTACCTAGCTTTCCCAGAGTATTATTTTAACCATGGTTGTTTCTCAAGAAATATTTTTAGAGCTATCTGAGTAAGTAGACTTTAAAGTTATCTAAAGGTCCATCAAAACTCTGCAGCAAGTCATAAATCATTATAAATACACAAAATCAACTTAAATAATTTACATTTTGTGAGAATCAAGTACAAGCAGTCGATATCATATTACCAATTCAGTTAAAGGACAGCGATTAATGATATAATAAAACGAAAGCGAAAGATTTGCGAAGTCTATCAGAAATTTTCTCGTATGTGGCCAACAACTAAGACAATATCGACGTAACACAATTTGTAAAATTATTACTATTTGCTGCTAGCACTTCGTAAAATAAGCCTGAAGTAATACTTGTTTGCTTCTTTCTAAATTAAATGTTAGTACGATTACATTATATTTTATTAGATCGATAAATTAGATACTATTTCAAAATATGATATGAGTTTGATTACGAACTTATACCTTTGAAATTTTTGGAAGCTGTCCAGTTTTTTTATTCTAAAACTATCACAAAGATAAACTGTGCTAATTATTACTGAAGTAGATTATAAAAGTAAATGCTACGCAGACCACTTCTGTCTAATGTCCTTAAATGATTTCTGCGTAAAATCTACACTGTATCTAACATGGCTATCCTAAGCGGCAAGTTATCGACGGGTATGCCACTGCAATAATTGGTAAAGTGAGGTTAAGTTTTCGCATTGTTAAATTTTGAATTTTTCTATAAGAAAAATATTGCAGGCTTAACATAATTTTTAAATACTTCGGCATGAATAAATGTCAGAGCGATAACCGGTGTTGTATGTAAAACTATCAAGATACATAGCTGTAATAAAGTGTCTTACAGTAACTGTCTTAGTCAAATAGTTTTCTCTAAAATGCTTTTATTACAAGGTTTTAGGAATAGTAGAGCAATGATTAATTACTACAAGAATCTAGTCCAAAATTTGCAGTATTCCGAGCTCAAAGTGGAGTGAAGTCTCTTTTTTCTATATACTGTAAGATCATCTCCGCAGTTCTTAGATATTTTAGCAAAGTCCATTTATGATAACTTAATTAATCTACAATTAGGCTTGAGTCATCAAGCAGAATACTTTCCTAAAATAGGACATCATTATCTTCTACTTTCCTTAAATTGATGGATTATAATAGTCATTGGTATTAGTTGACCTCTTAAGTAGAACCATTAATTTTTTCTGATATTGCTATCAAATTTAAATATAGAAACGGATCAACAACTTTAATTGCGGTGGTAACAGCGAATGATACACGTGCTAAAAAAATACCAGAGTAAACCTAACTGGCGAACTTGGCGCAATGATTTGGTGTAATTGCCATACCTATACTTGTCGCCCAAATGGCCAGATAGTTAATACACGCACGAACGCTGCTGTGATTGACATCGTGGATTGAATAACTTTTCGCTTTATTAAATTTTGTTCGGCTGTCTGCTGAAGTTGTGAACCAGGCTTAATATAATTTTTTATGTGAAATTTAATTTTATTGTATACTGCTATAAGAAATATTACTGGTATAAAATATAAAACAACCGAGTTTACGATAAAGTAGAGGGCAGTTACTGAATTTGCGGTTGGAAAATCACAAAATATTGTTTCATCCGGATATGTACCTACAAACATTAAAGCCGGCACTGCCATACTAAGCGATATACAGCAAGCCACTATTTGTAATAGTAATATGAGACGTTTTTTATTTCGACGATAGAATCCAGACATTGGTTTAACAATCGCAATATAACGATCGATACTTATAATCTATAATATCATAATCGATATACCGTGCGATATCAAAATGATGAAATTAAACTCGCGATAAAGTATTATACCACGGTGGAATTGGACTTGTGATACGGATCCTATAATGAACGCTATACTAGATGCACTTGTAGATGCGATATAGGATAGAATAAAGGAACGTATTAGATAATAAGTCGTCTTACGAAAATTTCCATCAGAGATAAGAATATAAAGAATGAATAAATTCGCTATTAGCCAATAGTAGTCATCGGGATAGCGGATAGATACGTTATGCCTCTAAATAATACGTAATCGATAGTGCTATTTTCGCTCGATTTGTTCATGATGGAATCAATCTTGATCAAAATCAATGTAGAATAAATTAAATAAGCATGAAGATAAAGATAGCAAGATGGATCTTGTCGACAGTATAACTCTAGACTAAAGTAATTGAAAATGTTTCTCTATCTTGATCATAATACAAATAAACGAATTCAATAAACGTCTCCGTACAAGCTTTTAACGAGAATTTGGATATCAAATCCAAATGTTAAAACGATAATCAATCGATGGGTTTCTTCTGAAAGTATTTATAAATAATTTACCAGCAAATGTCTTGTAGATAAATCTTAAGTCATGATCAAGTAAATAGGATAAATATTTGTAGAATTTAATATAGTACGCGTATGTAAGATTTTTTTGGATTAGAAAATAAAGGAGATATAACTATTTGAAAAGCCGATTGTTGTTGGTAAAGCATAGCCTGCAAATTACCCCTTTACTTAGTTCAAATACAATAAATTACCGAATGATGGAACTCCTTAAATAGATAAAAGAATAAAACTCTATAATAAGCAACATTAAAAATTGATACAGGATTTATGCAACCTTGGCAAGACATTTTTGATACGATAACATTGAGTTACGTTATTGCAATAAATCTATTTAAGAATTGCTATATCTAATATTAAATTTTAATACATTATCTACATCAATAGCAGATAAGTAGAGGATGGGTTAGGTAGTCATCCTAGTATGATAGATGAGTCGTCTAATTTACCGTCTTAACAACGTTATTTTGTAAATACGTGCTTCCGTTCATCATTTAGACAATAAAGTGTATGCGTAGGCAATATGTTGTTGAACTGAGAAAACGTAATATTGGTAGAAATTCTTTGAAAAAAATGAAAATAATATTGATATTTCTGGAGCTATTCGTTATTAATTATAATGGAGCATGATGTTAAAAACAGAATTTTTAATATTACTACAGTATATTTGATCCAGTTCAGCGTATTAAATATTTTTTTACAATCAATTTTAAGAATTGAGTGCTTTAAGTTAATTTTTCTGTAACTTAGTGAGTTGAAAACATTCACTCCGGATATTCAGTTTTTAAAGGTGCGTATAACTCCAAGTCACATTATAACTCTATTGATAAAAGTTAGCGTGATGTTGTCACAAAACAGCTTCGCAACAAGATAACGTAATGTACGATCAGTAAGCCAATTCCTTGAGTCACGTATCAAAGAACGATATCTGCACTATCAGAAACACTTTTGCTATACTAGCAGACTACACAAAGACTTAAAACGCCTCGTATTTTACATTAAACACTAAGTTTAAGAATCCACGTTATTACACGATATACTACATTTATATACCATTCCTCAATAGTTTATGAGCCATAGTTAGTACGATTAACTTTGGAATCATTCACTGAATTAGATATTAATTTTAGCTACTGCTCCCTTAATCCAGACAACAGTACTTACGAACATAGACATCTGATGACTAATACAGAATAGTCAGATTACGATTTGTCCTATCACGGGACATTTCCACAATAATTTACAATCTACCATAAGTAAGTTACAATCACAATGATTCGAACTGTAAGTAGATGATTTGCATTCCCTATTATAACTATTAATTTCAGTATGTGTATATGTATCACTGTCATAAAAAGTCAGTGCTATATTAAAACACAGTATATCCAAATTAGGAGTTAAATAAATAAGGATAGGCTAACAGAATTATCTTAATATAGATACTTCCTACTCTAATACAGTATATAACACTGTCAAAGATGTGTACTAATTGTATGAATTTTGTTACGATCCATAGCTAAACGAAAAGTCATCACAAAAGATATGGATAATCTTGACGTACCTACTGAAAGCGTAATTGTATTAGAACATAAACTACTACCAGAAAGTACGCAAAAAATAAAATACCAATTATACCAACAACTTGGGTAGTATCGATCGATTTTTAGGATTTTTAGGTGATAAATTAAGAATTATCCCCGATAATAGCATGTTACATTGAGTGAAGCGTAAAATTCTTTATATTGTCTTTCGAAATACTGAAATTTGACAGAACTATAACTTCAGCAGTACTTTTCGCTCGGGTATTTCAATATAATTTGAAAAAGTAAGGTAATTCATTATGCTACCTACCGGAAATTGTTTATGACTTCACGAAGTAAGATAAGCTCAGATTTAAATATCTGATACCGATTGTGGTGTTAAAAAATCATAATCTATGCAGATATTCCACATTACGCCTTTTAAATTTTTGTAGGTATGCAATTATTATAGTTAAACTAAAAATGTTATATTATCAACGGAATAAATTTTTTAACCTAATTAGGAAGTATTACCTAATCAGTTTAGCAAAACTTAGACAAGACAATAGCTAGGTTGCTTATAAATTGGCTTTTGTAGGATACCATAAATGTTGAAAGAGAATATCTTGGCAGCTAGTCTCTAAAAGGGGAAATTTACTATTATCAGAATATATATCGTACAATGAAAAGTTCTGGGCTGGATAAGAGTGCTCAGTCAGTTTCAGAAGCAAGAGTTTATGAGTTGCATATTATATAGATTATTGTTTTTATGTTGCTAATTAATCTTAATCTACAGTTTATCTGAGGTACTGTATTTTAAATTTGTGTTTGTTATGAAAGTCCATAACGAAATCTTAGCAAATTTACAGTTCGGATCAAGTGTCATTAATATGACATGAAATCATCTAGGGGTTATAATAAATGAAGGGATAAATATCTTGTCTAATGCATCTTAAATGCCTTTATCATCCATTTAGATCTTGCAAATAGCAGAAATATCTTATCTAACGCATCTTTTCCCTTTATTATGAATTTAGTCGTTACCAATAGCTGAAATGATATAATTCATTACATTTTTTTAACGTTCGTAAGGGAGATTAAGAGAGTGATAACGACTTTACCGCAAACAAATATTTAGTGAATGAATAAAATTTCGTTCTCATTCTACTTTTGTGACATAATAAACGTGTATAGAATTGAAACGCTATTTCCACTTCCTTCATTTGTACGAAAAAACCTTCAGTATCATACGTAAAATAGTTGTATTTACCATGTTTGTCAGCGATATTTTCTATAATTCAAGTATCAAATCAGTAGACGAAATTACAAACTATAACTATTATCATAATTTTCGGTAATATAACTATAAGTACCCTTTAATTAAATCAGGCAATGAGGAAGATATCCTTTTTTTTAGATTTCTTGATGAAAGAGTATGAAAGAGCTTGATTACTGTTTCAAGGGGTTTAAATATTTTCTGTAACCTAATTAAAGAATTTTACGGAAGTGATCTGCCTGATATTTGCCATGGCTATCTTAATTAACTTTGTTAATATAAGAAGACCGAAAAAATATACAGTATGTACGTATGTCACTGCTACGAAAGAAACCAATAAGCATTCGCTCATTTGATGGAATATTTTTTACATAATTATTACTGTCGAATTTTGATGTAACACCAGATATTCAAAAGATAATTGTAAAGACATTTGTTTCAATTAAAGTTGTAACAATGCTTTTACTGTTGACATCAATGCGCTCATAAGAGGATGCGATATATGATGTTTCATGAGAGAATTACGCATTACACAATGCTTTCAATGTGTCTATCGATTTGACTTCAAATAAAAATTAAATGATAACAATATTTTCTATTTAAGTAAGCTATTAAAGACATTAAAACATTTTTGGACTAGATTAGACTAAGCATGAATAATTCGTGTAAGAATTCTTGCTCTACAACATATTACCTTTCTTTAATCATCTATCGATATCTTTGCTTGGGCGGTATTCCTCTGTCGTTGTTCGGATTAATAGCAAATTCACTGATACTATTTATATTATTCAGTGAAAGCTACTTTTACAAAATCACGTACTACCTAATTCGTGTATCTGTTATATCAGACATATTAACTACGTTGGCAACATTAGTTATCTATATTACTGCATACAATTATAAAATAGATGAATATGCTGGTACATTTATTTGTCGAATAGGATTTTTCGTTGGCTTTACTTCATATGGTATATCGATGATGAATTTGGGTCTTATTGCAATTGATCGCTATTATATAATTGTGAGATCGATATCTCCACTTTACCGTCAATATCAGCGACGACTACTGATTTTTGGACAAGTAGCGGTTTGTCTAATGGTAATTTCTACCACAGTGCCCGTACTAAAATATCTTGAAGTTAACAGTAAATTAGCGTTGCTGTGCGATGTACCAGTGATTTCTATTTCTGAAGCCATCTATTTTTCATTTTTAGTTGTTATTATCTATTTTATTCCTGTGATATTCATTTTTATTACTTATTGGAAGATTATTAATAATCGCATCAATTATCAGCGACCAGGACATATGTCGCTGGAACAACGAAAAAGCAATGAATTAAAGAATAGAAAATTTGTCAAGATGTTAATTAGCATAACGTTATCTTATATCCTAACGACTTGGCCGTTTTTTGTAACAATCATAGGATTAATGATAACGCAAAGATCTCTTCGGCAACTAGCCTATAGTCATCTCGATTATTTCATACTGTCTACCGTATCTATTACAGCTACGACTGGTATTACTGTAATCAATCCACTTATATACATTCGATTTGATTCAAATATACGTAAAAAGACTATGGCTAAATTTAAGAAATTACAAATCTTCGCTACTGATACTGAGAATCTTTCAAACTTAAGAAGTACTGGAACGAATAATAGTATAAAATATAACAATTTTTTGAAATCTTAGCCAGAGAAATGGTTTTACTGTGATTGTCTTGCTACGAAATGACCTTTTTAGAGGATTGGATACATAATTGCTAGTGAGAAATTTTATTTGAAAATTGTAAATATCGACAACCTCTTTACACATGTTTGCTGATTACTTTATTAAATATAATTTATATCAGAACAAGGTATGTTTTTCAAGTATATGGCACACAATAGTCAATTATTTTTTCTATGTCATATGACGATATTACAGGATACTGCTTTATATAATTAAGATCTTATGATTAATTACAAGAACAGATGAACTATACCATGAACCTTCAGGATGATGAAAGATATGTGGATGATATCGAAATAAGCTGAAAATGCGTTTGCACTTGCAGGTATAAGTTCCAATTTACTACAATACAACTCATGCATCGTTATTATAATTTGCAGGAATGATTTTTTTATAAGTTTCTAAATGTAAAATTAAATCAAATCCATTTTTATTGAGCAACTCCTTGAATATGTCACAATCACAGTATAATTCTACCGTCCTTGCTATCAAAGTTTACTTTTACTACTATCAGTTAGCTTTTCGAAGATTTACTTATTAAAATGATACCCTAGATATCACTGAGGCACGAAATTAATAATGAAGCCCGCTGCCGTACAATTTTAACAAATCTCGTTATAGGTTTTGTACCTCAGTACACTACTAAATATAATCAGAAGATGAATCTTTCATTTTAAGTGTAAATGTTAGTTCTTGTCCATTGCATCGGGTTAAATATTAATATATTCGCCATATTAGATTTTTATGATTTTAGACAAACTTATGAAAATGTTATGGAAAATGTTAGTTTTCTAGTTGAATGCATTATAGCTAGCGCCATTTCAAAACTAGTAATTGTAAAATCGTTTTTACTTTCCCTACTTCTCTCTTGAATAAAACTGAATCTACATAAATAGTGTTGGGTTAACCTTTACGATGTTGGAGAAGTTATCGTTGGAGTGTTCTGATTATACCAGAAATTTAAGCCTATGCAATAGTGAGCAAACTAGGCTTATCAAAATGCTACTAATAATTCATGCCTTAAATGATTTCCCTTTGAATATGAACAAAGCAATAATGACGGCGTTACTATGGCAAATTTTATTGTCTGAGTATTGGCACTCTATTACAATAATGTAAATTTTTTGCGTCAAAGGTTTCATTTAATACCTACTACAATAATAAACAGTATATTGTCTTGAAATATGATTCAAGGAATATTTTTCTGTCCTAGAATTATTTCATTGTCGTATTACTATAGTTCGCTCAGAGTAGGGATGACTTAAAGGTAACAGAAGATGATCGAAGTTTCTATAGTAAATTTTAGGAAGATGTAATTGCATAGTTTAAACAAATTAGATGCTGTTCTAGTAAAAGGTGATGGAATAATTAACTGAGATGTTTGCTAACCTTATTTCGTAAAGTCTAGTTACCATATTGTATTTCAGTTGCTATTATATTTTATACCGTAATTACTGATATCCATTAAAAAAGGCTATTGATCCGTTTAAAATAGCGATGCTGTGATTTCAATTACAAATAAGTACTGTAACGGTAATTGTTTACAGGTTCAGAATTACTCTATTATAGTTTATTACTCTAGAAGAGATTCTTGGTGTCTTTTCCATTTGGGCTGATTTATCAAGTTAGATTGTCTTTAATAATAAAATCACAATAACCAAAAAAATTAACTATCATTAATTTATTCGTTATTAATTTGTAGTTTCCATAAGTCAAATAAATTTCTACCTTAATCAGTATCAGATTATTAATGAAATTTAACTAATTTTCAACCATTTCATTTCATAAACATTAACGAAAATTGCAGCTCTACATAAAGCCATTACGATCAGGATAATTTAGTTAGAATAAATTTTTACAACAATTCAAACGTGATATTTATTGTCTTCAAAATAATTTGCATTTGCGCTTACAGTAAAGCAATCGTAGAACCTATACTGCAGCACAATAACTAACAAATATATGGGCTAGTTAACTAACATGTAGGATGCCGTAATTTAGTAGCATGAATCTAATGGTTTGAATCAAAATAGATTATTTCCTTCCGTTAAATATATTACGAATAGTGTTAAGTATCTATTTTTTAAGCCTGTAATTAATCTACGCATTTTTTTTTACTTAATATAATACATCCCTATATAGTATCTAAATTAATATGCTAGTATATTATATAAATCTGACTTGGGCGAACGTCGTCAGAACCCTACTCGTAGTTGTAATTAATACATTTGAAGTCTAAATTTCAGAAATAACTTCTAAAAAGAGTAGATTTTATCGTGGGAGACCATTGTGAATTAAAATAATAAATATAGTAGTAATTGGTATAGAATAAATAATAGATGTAGATTCATATGGTATCTTAAGTATGGTAGATTTATATATCTTGAAAATGATGCAGTTCATACAGTAATATCGGGTAGGATGATGTCATTTGTGGTTCTACTTGAAATCATTCTAGTAACTTTAGAATTTAAGCAGAGCATGCGCCATCTAACCAATATGGTAGTAAATCTATTTCTAATGTTATGATCATATTTAAAGTAGATCAATGGATTAATAACACTAATAGCAATTGTGGCCATAAACGATATCAACACAAATGTGTAGTAGATAAAATTTATCCCGCGAATTTGTCGCAATGATTTTTGTGTGGTTGCTATACCGAAGCCAGTTGATAAATAAGGCCATGTTGTAATCGTGTAGGTAGAAGTTATTATAATTAACATCTTCATCAGTTTTTTCCTTTTGAAACGGTTCCTTTCAATTTGAAAATTACTGATTTGTCCGGGTTGGACATAAGATCGTTGATGTTGCATTATTCTGAAATAGACCGCTACTAACATAACTGTCGGTAGGCAATAGAGAATGATAGAACTGGCATAAATATAAGCAGATATGTAAGTTGTTATTTGAGGTAAATCGCAAAATGAGGTTTCATCAGGATAAACATCAACTATTACGATTAACGGCGATGACATCGCAAGGACTACAATCCAGGCGATAAGTTGACCTATTCTCATCAATTTCTTCTTGTACGATCGATAAAATGATGATAATGGCTTGACTATAGCAAAATAGCGATCTATACTGATCATACATAAATTCATCATAGATACGCCGTATGTTGACACTATAATGAACGCAAGTAGTCGGCAAAATGTAGCTCCAATGTCATAATTCATTTTGGATCTAGTCATTAGAATATAGCCAATAATTGAAGAAATGTTGCAAATAAAATCGCATAAAACTGTCATCCTTATTAAACAGTATGTAGCCTTAGCAAAATATTTATCACTCGTCAATATGTAAAGTATCATTAAGTTGGCTAATAAACCAATAGAACAGAAAGATACAACTGACAGATAGGCGTATGCACCAATAGTTGTATAATCAATGCTTATATTATTTAGTTTAACTGATTGATTCATAACTAGAAATCTTACGGAAATAATTTTCCCTTCGTATACAGTAATCTTCCAAGAAAAGCTTAATCGTAAAAAAATCAAATTTTGATACTGAACGACTATAATCTGTTATCGACCACTAACCAGACCCTATCGCCGTATCTTCTTCCTTAGATGTTAATAACTGTTTTGCTCAAGTAAAAGTCATCTGTTTAATACTGAAAGGAAAATAATTTATTAGTGTTATGATATATAACATATATAATCCTATAACAATACATTGACACTACGATATTTCCTTTCGGTTTTAACTAAAAGGAGTTACGTTTAAGAATAACATTTGACCACTCATTAATATAAATCAATACCCTACTGATATTTCATCCGCAAAGTAGAATTTATAAAATCAATTTTATGAATTAATCTCATACGCATTATAATTGTTGACAAACTAAATTTTGTACTTAAATAAAACTTTCTATTTATGTGCTTTTCTTTCCCTTGCTGAGAATAAATAATAATTGTTACTTGGTAGATTGATACCAGTCATTGCATTTTTTATCTCATTCTTGTATTTCCAAAGCTTAGGATATCTACTGTTTTCTTCAGTTTCGAGGAAAGGTGTGGGATTGATATTTTCTTTCAAAATTCTTAGAAAAATAAATAAAATATTTATAAGATGGCAGATTTAAGGAGATCCCTGGTAAAAACAGCATAAAGTATTAACTCTATAGTATCAAAAACTAGCAACACATTAAGGAAGATTTTTGTTATCAAGTCTAAGTTATTTATACAAATTATTGTTCTAAGATTTTTCCTAAAAGGATTTATATTATGCCCGGTATAATATCTGCGTGGCTAAGATGGATATGCAGATAGTTAATGTAGATGTCATTATTATGCATTAGGTCTGTTTTGAATTATAATATGGCGTTATTTGTAAAGTACATATGCGCCAATATACACATCTACTAGTTAGATTAGGATTAGGATTAGCATGCAGTTTATGAGGTTGTGTTTAATAAACGCATTTATTTTACTTTGTGTTGTGGTAGAAGGATAAAAGGAAAATGCTTAATTTTATGTTTTAATTTCTAGATGGAATTGACCATATATTTATAATGGACGGGATTCAAGAAACAATAGAACTTGGTAGTTGCTGAGGTGTAATATGATAAATGATTTATAGACGCTTATATAGTGATACTGAAGGAGTAATTTATCGCCAGTGCATTTGCTATTTTTGATGGTGAAGAATTAGAAGATATAAGTTAGATATAATGGTGATAGCCATATATTTTGTCTTATTACGCTATATAAAGTTCCATATTACCCTAAACCTTAATCCTAATCCTAAAAATAACCTGCAAGAAAAAGCTCTGACATTGTATGATGCCGTTATTTGAATACTCAGTTTACTAAGAAAATGATAATCCTAAGCTTAGGCTTTATGTTTGACCGTAATTTTAAATTATCCTTTATATGAAAAACTGGATGGTAATTTAAAATGGAATAGATATATTTCAAACTTTGACTGCTTCAAAATTGGAGAATAATTTTGTTGCGATTGAGACTTTGGCTCAAAATTAGATCATTTAAGAGAGGAAATGCTTTCGAGCTTTTTAGATTTTTGGTTGTAGACATAATTTATATTAGGAGTGCTTTCGGTACGCTATATTTGTAACAGATTGATGTAATAGTGTATATATATATAGTTTATTAGAACGACTATCGTTGGGATAGTTGATAAATGATAGTATAAATTTAATGCCTGCCTTATAAGAATTGTTTATGTGAATCTCGCCTAATTATGAATAGATTTTCAGTTCAATTAGAGCCTGAAAGGCAGTTTTAGTTCATGTGAACTCATATTTAGAATAGCATTTAAATATATAGGATAGGAAATTAGAGATCATTTAAAAATAGTTTTATATCGTTCTTTAAAAAATTCGATAGCAATACTTTCAAATAATTTTTAGGTAACTGATACTCATATATCAATCTGACAATGATTGCTGAATAAGATCAATTTGACATTTGTTTATAAATAGCGTCAATTTCTCCAGATTAGGTATTTATTTAGAAGGTTCCGTAACAATATAATAAATGCTAAAGCAATAATTAATGGACTATATTGAAAGTAGATTTCACGAACAACTTAGTTGTAACCTAAATTGATATGAAAAATTTTATAGATCATCGTACGTATCGTAATAAGTAATGCTGGCACTACATTGCAAGCCACGGTATGAATGTATCTGTGTTGGCAAGAAATCCGTTAAACAATTAGTATAAAAATCACAGGCGAACTTGAAGATCTGGCATTGAAAATTCAGTGTTTACTTGTATGCTTGCTAAATATGATCGTTTGAGGTATTTTCAAGTTGGTGCACTTAACACTCAATTTGGACAGTTTATTAAAGTTATTAACTTATTTCGTATTGCAAACTGGCTACAAATTATTACTGAACCGGAAATGAATTAGCAGAAATCAATAGTTTTTAAGTAATATTTCTTTAACATGTGCCAATACATATCATATCAAAGGCGATCTTAAGCAAGATTACTTTCTATTTCAGAGATTGTAAACTAAGTAAGAATTAAAATTTTCGCTACTCCTTATAAGATACACAGCTACAACAGGTAAATAATGTGATAGTAATGCAAGAGCCCATTATGAATGATGGTAAAGGCAACGCATGGAATATCATGCTTATTATTTTAATTACAAACTTTTCTATAGTAATCACAGTCATTAAATCATTCTAATAGTAAGAAAGCGCCGTAACAGTACTCCAAATACTAACTTTAATAAAATATTTAAACCCGAGATAATATAAGGAAAAGTAGGATATTTTAAGGGGACCAATCGTAATAACTAGATTCTCGCTTCTCCTAGTAAAGAAAGTTGTATAGAACTCACAGTTATTACTCAAACTTAGAGTGGAAACTAGTTTTCAACAAAAGATCGTATAAAGACTATAGCTTATAAAGTGCAGTTTTAAATAATTGTAAAAGTAAATTCGAGTTTATTAACATTTCATGCAGCAACTATCTTTGTAACAGCAGTGCCAAAAGTATATTCTGTCGATTTCTTTCATGTAATGCTGTTTGCCACTGTATCTCATATATCAAACATATACAAAATATGAAAGCAGTAATACTGCAGCATTAGTTCCTAATGTTAAGATATTCAATATTCAGTTTTTATATACGTTCTGAGAACATAGATTTTAATTACGAAAACTGTATCTGCTTCACTCTGGGATATTAATCTAAGACATACGCGGTAGTAAAGTAGCGTGAAGGAAAACTTGCATTTATTGGAATATAAATTTTATAGTCATCGATTAATTGACCACGCTAAGTTTGATTTATTCCTGATAGTGAAATCATAGAAAAGATTGCGGATCTGGCCATTGATGGATCGTAATGATATCTATATCAGAGATCTACTGCAGCTGTAATAATTTATGCGACAATGATATTTGGTTAATTCTTAAATTTAAACTTGCTTGATTTTATAAAAGTAAGTTATACAGTATTTGAATTAGTCTTATCGCTATGACCATATCTTATGTAAAATTACTTATTTTGGACTGAACATTTGCGAGTAATGGACATTAGATCTTAATCGTTTTGTGCGAAAAAATAAAGTACATTGCTTTAAAATTCACCTATAAAAATTTTGTATTCAGTAATACATATTAAACGCTTTATGCCAAAAAGCCCGGCCACGGCAGGTGTTCTATCTAGTTCTTATACAAGATAAATCTTGTAATGGAAATGTTGATCGCCTTGATTATGTTATAAGTTGACGATATGGTAAAATATATTAGTTAAGATTAAATATTCTAATGTGTTAAATTTGGTCTACGAGTTGATCAAACTAGAGTAGTGAATTTAATCGCTATGGATGGGGGTAGCGCATATACCTAAACTATTTTCAGCTCTTATCGCAGACTAGTCTAACATTTTACACTTGCTTTAACTTGCTTTTGCAGATTACTATCTTAATCTGTCATAAGATCGAGTCAGAATAAAGCACTGCACTTATAAAGTCTGAGAACTCCATTACCGTTCAGAAAAGCTCATAATCAGTAGTTATATGTTATATAATAGCTAGCCAAAGTTCGAATTAGGAGTACTTATGGTACTATTGTTTAAGAATGAATATTTGCTAAAGAGAAGGAAATCAAAATTCATTTAGTCCTTTCATCACATCACTAAACACTTCCGTAGACTAATAAAATCTATCGATACGATTAATATTATATTTAAAGCACTGGTATAGCCGGTTAAATTTCAAAATTCTATTATTTTGCTCTTTGTTCGGACTTTAACTGACTATTACACACATAGATAGACCTACAAATAAACAGTTTTCTTAAAATAAAAATATCAGATACAACATAGTGATGTAATTAGATATAAAGACAAACTTATTTAAGAAGAAGAATTTTATGTAAATTACGGACATTATCACAAATCCTTATTAGCTAGTAGCCGTATCATACTACAAATAACGTTCATAACTTTTATCCCGGTGCTCGCGCCGGCGACGAGTAATAGTAACGCTATTAGCTTATGTAAGTTGTTGATAATCAAGATTGTATAACTAATTCATTTTAGCGCAAGGGCTAGCGATTAGTAAGATACTAATTTATAAGAGAGTTCAAAGGTTAGATCGTGTTCTCATCATGATAAATCTTGCAGCATATGCGTTCTCTAACGAATTTCAATTTCCACCATAAAGTTATACTAATCAAGATTTAAGAACAGACAACAACCAATAATGTTTATTGCTGCTCGCTAATACAGATAGCAATCATAAAGTAGAGTTAATTTTAACAGATAAAGAGAGATTTAGATTCGATTCTAGTGAAAGACTGGTCACTATGTTTAACTGCCTGTGGAAGCAGTTCATATCTTACAATAGTGGGAATAACATTTTTCATTTTTTAAATGAAGCTAATGCAATATTGAAATACTTTGTAGATATATTGATTTTAATACTTGATGGATAATAAATTGTGACGTTTCCTGTTTAAGAATTTTATTGCAAGGCAAAGTATTTAGAAAGAATGATTTAAATCCAGTAGGTTGTATGCAAAGCCTACTGAAGTGATGCTTTCCTTGCAAAGAAATTGAATTTGCTTATTAAAGCAATGTTTATCCGCCACTTTAGTGCGTATGTTGGCGCCTGCGTAAGTGCTTGTATTAGCAGTAAATAACATCATCTAATTTTAAAATTTAAGGAAAATATCAAGCTTTAGTTTCGAAGTCGATAGAGTCAGAGTAATAGGTAACTAGCATTTTTAGAGGGCAGTCTATTAACAAAGAATGATAATTGGCCGCTGCTTAAGTAAAACTATTAAAATTCGCAGCTAATAGATCCTTTAATCCTATTTACCTAAGGTATCATTTCAATTTCGTATAGGAGATTGTCGCAAAACAGCTTTGCAACAAGATAACGTGATGTACAATCAATAAGTCAATTCCTTGAACCATGTATCAAGGAACGATATCTGCACTATCAGAAACACTTTTGCTTTACCAGCTGACTACACAAAGACTTAAACGCCTCGTATACTACTTTAAATACTAAGTTTAAGAATCGACTTTATTATACGATATACTGCACTTATATACTATTCCTCAATAGTTCATGAGTCATAGTTAGTACGATTAACTTTGGAATCATTCACTGAATTAGATATTAATTTTAGCTACTGCTCCCTTAATCCAGACAACAGTATTTACGAACATAGGCGTGTAAAGACTAATACAGAATGGTCAGATTGCGATATGTCCTATCACGGAACATTTCCATGATAATTTACAATCTACCATAAGTAAATTACAATCACAATGATTCGAACTGTAAGTAGATAATTTGCATTCCCTATTATAACTATTAATTTCAGTATGTTTATATGTGTCACTGTCATAAAAAGGCAGTGCTGTATTAAAACACAATATATCCAAATTAGGAGTTAACTAAATAAGGATAGGCTAACAGAATTATCCTAACTAGATATTTCTACTCTAATACAGTATTTAATACTGTCACTAGGATCTAAATCATATGAAGTAATTCTATTTAATTTCTCATCTAAAATGGAAGATTTTTACTAATACTATTTTAATATATCTGCAGCCAAAATTTATCCTACTCTTATATGATACTAATATTTCGATCAGTGATTTGTCAAATAAGAATACTAAAATTAAATATATAATGATGTATAAAATTCGTACATCTAAAAGTGAAGGACCAAGAAGTATATGGAATGGAAGGTTAAAGAAGCGCGACAAAGCGACTCCAAAAGCAGAATTAAACAATAAAAAAGATGAATACCAAAACATAAATACTTATTGTATTTAATTAAAGTGTACCTTAAGCGCGGAAGATATTTGTATCTTGATAAAATTCTATCTATAAAAGCAGCCGCTATACTTTATTTTAATGACGTCGACGGATGTTTTGAGATCTTAATTTTTAATTAACAACTTTTAGGAAGAGTTGTTGAACATATATCAGACTATTTCCGTATCATGATAAATGAAAATAGTACTAGCAGCTCGAATAGTTTCTTATTTTTAATAAAAACGGAAAAAATCAAATGCAGATGTAAAGATAAAATAAATTAAGCACCGTAAACTATTACTTACCGATAATGCGAGTATATTTGTTAATGACAATTTCAGAAAGAATTACACAATTAGTCGGCACCTTGTTTATTTTATTGTTTAGTTCAAATAAAATCAATAGCAAGAAAGGATTAAAAATTAATTGCGGAATAAGTTTTTATTATTAAAAAAAATAAACTTTGGCTACGCGAGTTAAAAATTTGGATCCTAATACTGACTTGCAAACAGTCACTTTATTATAATTTCGGCCGCAGAAAAGATTCATACTTAGATATGCGACGTTTGGTAATAAATCTTGAGATTAAAACACGCTAATAAAGAGCTTGTTTGTTTGTTTTTAGACGCAGAAAAATGGAAAAAAATACTGCTTAAACTAACGTAAAATACTATACTATATACTTACATATAGCTATCATGCAAGAACAGTCAAAGCACATAGTAATAATTACTATATACTTTGCCATCAAAATGTCCGAAAAACTAACAACACACCGCTGTTATACAAGAAAATCTTTTCGAAATGATTATGTAAAAAATAAAAATATTGATTTTATAAATCAAGAAGACGATATATTTCGGCAGAATCATATCAGCATGCTCGTATATCAAGTGGACAAAGGATGCAGAGAGGCTACTACATTTTGTAGTTCTTTTGAAATAGTACTGTTTATTGTGAGAGTCTAAGGGTTTTGAAAGAAAAGGAGAGTATTCAAAGAATAAGAATAAACGTTTACTTTATATAATGTGCTTGTTATCTTATGAACTATAAGTCAATAAATTGACTTTCATTATATTATCAAAATCTAGACGTCCTAAGGTTTACGGATTAATAATTTTATTACTGATAAGATTAATGTGTAGTGGACGTAATGTATTTTCTGATGAGTTAACAGCAGCTTTAAAATATTTTTCATAAGTAGCCCTATTCTAAATATTGTAATCACATTTTTCTCTAATTGCATTTATATAATGAAAGCTGTACTATTAACTTCTTAATCGAATAGTGATCAAAAGATGATATCACTTATGATGTTTCAAAGCATTTCTAATAATTGATATTGAAGCCAATGTTAAATTTTAATTTTAGTTAGTGGAATTCTAGAGCTTTCATGTGGATGATGTATAATATTTTGATTTACTGCTTGGCTAAAATAACGACTAGTCGCTCGAACTGTAGTTTTTTGATTCACATTATTTAAACGCATTGGAAGTAAATATCGGAATCTAGATATTAATTTCATTCTAATACTATAGTCAAATTTAAAATAGATAAATGGGTTGATAATGCTAATTCCAAATGTACTTATAAATGAAAAAAAAGCAAATAGATAATACTGTAATCCCATCAAGCGTATTTGTAGCAACGATTTTGCTGTTATAGCCATGCCAGCACAGGTTGCAAAGAATGGCCATGTAGTTAGAAAATAAATCAGAGTTATAAAAATCAGCGCCCGGATGAACTTTTTCTTCTTTAAATGACCATCTTTTCTTCTTTTCTGTTTTACCTGTCCTGGCTGGACATAATGAGTTTGATATTTAACTATTTTACCATAAGTTATAACTAAGATAAGCATTGGA
The DNA here is from genome assembly GCF_000150275.1 of Trichoplax adhaerens. NCBI lineage: Eukaryota > Metazoa > Placozoa > Uniplacotomia > Trichoplacea > Trichoplacidae > Trichoplax > Trichoplax adhaerens. Next base: position 5,120,363 of record NW_002060947.1, read on the forward strand.
ATGAGATACATGAAAACTCCTTGCAACACTAGGTAGACAGCGGTTGAAACTGAAACATTGGGTACATCACAAAATTTTGTATCCTCGCGATAAACATTGGCTAAATAAAGGATAGGCAAAGCAATGCCAAGAGTTATAAGGCAACCGAGGCATTGGCCAACATAAACTAAACGTTTCTTATATTTTAGTGTGGTAACTGATATTGGCTTAACGATAGCCAGATAGCGATCAATACTAATCATGCATAAAGTAGTGATTGATACTCCATATGAAATAAATATTGTAAAGAGTAAGCATTTACATAATATCGATCCCCAAAAATATCCAATCTTAACAGCAGCGACAAGCGTAAATCCAGTCATAGTGCCCATTAACGATAGAAGATCCGATATAACTGATATTTGAATAAGATTATAAGTCATAGAACGAAAGTGACGATCACTTTTAATCAAATAAAGTAATAGAAGATTTGCTATAAAACCAATAACAGATAGCGGAATAGCTGCAGAATAGGCATATATATTAACTATAGAATAATTAATGGCTACTTGAGTGGAATTATGAAATCTTTGATCATTCCAACGAGGCAAGTGATCACTAGTCTTCACCATATTTTTTATGCAAAAATTTTAAGAGTAAAACAATAATGTTATTTTCTTAGACGCATATATATAGCTCTTGCAGTATGTTGATATCTAGTTATTTTTAATTTGAAAATCCACTTCTATATTTAGGACCTTAACGGCATATAGAAATCAAATAGCGATAACCATTGTTGATAATTGTTATTTTTTTAGTTAATCTACGTCGCCTAGTGGCATATATTTATATATGTCCTTTAGTAAATTATTTGAACACTGTCTGTAAACGTCATACTAGGATCGTCTAGAAAGAAAGGCGTCTAATGTAAATTGATGATACGTCATACGCTATAGTTACATATTGCTGGGTACATAATAAGCGAACTCATACATTTAAATTAGTTTATATATTTATTTGGACATTGATTAATAAATTATTTATGCTTAAATAATTTTCTGATTATAATAGCTTTATGTTAAAAGTCTATGAGAGCTAATTACCTCCAGTTGCAATAGAAACTTTACTTCATTATTAATTTTCGTAATTGAAACTTTCTATTAGGTCGTGTTAATAGCAAAGATGATAATATTTGCTTGAAAATACGGTAAAGATAGATTAAAAAATTTTTATAATTGTAGAATAATTTGATATTTATTATAGATATGTTACTATTAATTTACGAAATCCTAATGGTATCTGATATCTGGGCTAGACTGACCTGATATCAGATGGCATCTTTAGAGAGATTTACAGCAGAATTCAATACTATACATCAATGCCATCACTTAAGATAATGAGCATAGTACCATTAAGGGTTAATAACTCTAGATTACGTATAACATTCTTATCGCTGTGGTACACCATTATCGCAATAATATTGCTTATAGAAAAGATCCGATAATAAGTCATGAAATTAAGTAACTGCTTTATGGTAAAGTAGAGCTGCATGGTATTATATGATACATATACACCCATAGAAGATTGAAATATGATTAATGTTTGTTACGGTGTTGCCTTGTTATCAGGATGGTTTAATAAGTACAGTAGTATTTAGTATGGAGAATATCCATATTTGTAGTGCTAGATAAGATAAGTAATGCCTTAACGTGGATGTTGTTTGTAATATTTCATGACATACTTGATATTGATTGTTATTGTGTGATAGATAGCAGTAAGACGATTTAAGTTCTAGTTGATGATAGTTGAATTAGACAACCTACGAGCTTAGATTAAGATTAAGTATGAGTAAGAGATTTAAAATATTTACTGATAGAAAAGCTATGTAAGGAACATCTCAGTACGAGATGTTTCTCCTATTAAGGTATAACAATAATACTGTTGCTGTTTACGAATTATACGGTTCCTATATAAACGGGAACATTTGAGTTCAGTGGTGGTAAAAAGTTGTAGATGTATCTTTGCTAATAATAGTTTCATCTTTACAGTGTTTTGCTGTATGTCTTTAACGTTAAGTAAAAGGACATTTAAGCCAGTAGCTACTTATAGACTTTTACTGTACGTTACCTTGTCGCAGAAGTGAAATTGTGACAATGTTGCATTATTAATTAATGAATACCGTGCTAATTAGAAATTGTTTGATTCATATTTTGAGTAGGACATCTCCTTGCCAAATATATTGTTCAAATTCAGTGATAAATGATTTTTGTCATGAATTTCATATAGATAAGAGATCTAATATTTCAGTTGTTATCATATTTCGCTCTGAAATAAAGTATATACTGAGGATAGAAAGGCTACTGCCTTAAACCAGCTTCGTGACAAGGATAACGTAAAACAGATCTCTAAATTACTAAAATCTCCGGAATTCAGTATCCTTAACTATCTCGCAAGAATTTAGACGCCTTTGCTTCTACGTTAAACGACTAGAGAATTCTGATTTTATTCAGCTATCTACTGAGCTTAAGTACCCTTCGGTAGCAGCTAACATGAACGAGGTATCATAAGATTATGAAAGTTAATTCATATTAGCTAGATAAATAAATACTGAAATATTTATAATCGTAGATACGCACCGAATGATTCTAGATAACTAGACTATAGTATGCCATACATAGAATTATTTATGGTATCACCTATAATTGAGTATTTTCAGGATATTAATGTCAAGCGTTGCAAGATGTAGTACTATGATCAATTAACATCAGTTACCATACAAGAACTCTTACTACACTTCAGCATAATTTACTACCACAAATAATAACTATCGTGGTTTTACTATTAGTTATTACTAGTTAGTACATAAGTAAACGCTTAATTACCTAAATTCCGTTAGCTACTTATTCACGGTAATTCGTACGGTGATAGCTACTTATCATTAATTAATACTAGTAAGTTTTCGATGTTTCAAAACCTTCCTGCAGCTTGTTAGTTACTGTGCCTCATAAATAATGCTAAGAATTAGCTGTCGTTCGGTTATATTTTAAAAAATGAAATCATTTATTACTTTGAGGTGAGTAAATATTAGATTTTCCATATATGATCCGAAATTTTTTTCCCGCGATACTTTTAATTGTTCCCTATTTTAATATACTGCATTATGTAATACTCAAGATAACTATTTTGCTTTATGTTTGTAAAATAATAAATTTGATGAACTATTCTTCCTAATTGATGGTAATTATCATGAATAATTACTTCTATATGCTACAGTTACGCGTTCTTGTTGCCGTTAATAACTGGCAGTACTGTATTATCTTGGTTTAGAAGTATTCCTCAGTTGTTACTTATTGGTGAATTAAGTACCTTATTTTATTTGTATAAACTTTAAGTCAAACTTTTTTAGTAGTGTTACTGCAGCTGATAGATATAATGCATAAATGCATATGGATAAAATGACATATTTTATTTGAAGCAAGCTTACGGAAAGAATCAGAATAAGACTGGCTAAATTGCTACTACAAGGTAGAGAAGCAGCAGTACACTCTGGCGTAAAATCTCATAGGCTAATTCCATTTAATAAAATTTTTCTTATTCATTACCACGTAATATGATTGTTCGTTATAATTATTAAGAAATTAAATTCTGCTCTAGCCTTATTAACGGACATCGTAAAGCAATTTCATTGCTAAGGTAGCTATGACATTCGTTGACTTGCGAGTTTATAATGGTTGTATGCATGGAATTGCATGCTATTATGATATTCTGACAAAAACTAACTCGTAGCATATAGGTTGTTAATTAGTTAAATGACAGAGATACACACGTATTTCAAGCACAGATATATTAATATTCTCTTATCTATGGTAATTGCATTAGAATATAAATAAAAAATTATTGTTTTGGTTACCAAATATCCTTTAGAGCTGTTACTGAAATTCTTTTGTTATAAAAATTGCAAAATATATTTTTATCAATCCATTAATTAAGGACAATCTCTATGTAACGAATTTTTCAAAATGAAATAAACGGATGGCTTGGAATCAAGTTACAATAGCTAGTTCGAGAATTATTAATAATTATAGCTTAGTTGCAAACAGGCATTAGAGGGGTAGTTCTAATTAATACCAAACTACGTAGTAAATTTACTAAATTAACGAAGGAAAAGCATAGTTTTTTTCATATTATCTCCCAAGCGATTACCACAACCTCGATCGTTAGCAAGTATACTATACTACAATGGGATATTTAAATCGATGTTCAAGTCCTTTCTTAATTAGGTTTGGAGATAGCGTTGTGGTAATTATTGGCTTTCATGATAAAGGATAAGAAGGCACCATGCAATACTAGGATTTACCAATGACGAAAGTATTGCCAGTAAGAAATTTGGTTTAATGACCTTTACTATTAAAAATGGATTTCCCTTGATCTAAAAACTAAGAGCTACACAGTAGCATTCGAAAGACAAATAAGAAATCCAAGGAAAAAACTGACTTAGTCATTTAAACTACCCGTTCAAATATTCACATTGTTTGAAATCGTATTTTGCCTTATGTTACCAGAATATCCCAAATTGTTCTTGCGGACCTATAATAAAATAATCGAAGGTATCGTAGCCAACTGCAGTATATAATGAAATCATTATCTATTGACGCATCTAAGATATCTCATTTTATGCTTTCTTGTTGAAAATATCAGCTATAGTAATTATAATTATTAATATTTTAACATCGATATTGCAGCACTGATAATATTTAGTTGCATTAATGTAGACTATTAATATAATTTAGTCTACTTTGTTTTTAATTAGGTATTGTAAAAAGCATCCACACTTTTCTATACAATTTACTTCATTGTCGTAGCATAGGTATGCTAGTTATCGTTGCAGATTTGTAGTAGGAATTATTCATTTGCTATTAAATGCTCAGAAGACAGTTTCAGCTCACAAACTAGCTAGGTACAGCCCAGACCTTCAACAGTCATAGTTGTTCTCCCCTAGGTTTGTAGTCAAGAAACGAGTAATCTTTTCATTCTTGGTATTGCAATTATAATATGTGATCTTAATCTATTCAATGCATTAACATAAAAAAATTTAATGAACTAAGTGCTTTGCCGTAAGTTTACATAAGGTTTCACGTGAGACAAATAATTTGGCATTTTTATTATTTTTATGCCCAATACTACTTCATGAATACTAGAACGGTTATAACTTACTAAATAGTATTTGAAGAATTTATTTTACTGTTAGTTGCGAGCATTGCGACAAATCACAGGCTAGATGCTAGAATGATTAATCTGATTCCTAAGAATACGGTTTAATAGATTTTCATTTTATATCATCATAAGGGAATACGAAGAATACTGTTGTTTACTACCTAAGATGTTTACCAATGATACATCGGAATAAATTTGTAGTGCCGTCTCCGATATTTCTATTGAATGATAAGTAAAAGCATGGGTTGATGATGCTAATAATCACAGTAATAACAAATGAAGATAGTGATATATAATATAGATTTTGATCATCACGTCTAAGTCTATGAAATGTAACACCAGTTACTGCCATGCCGAATGTCGTCGCAAAGAATGGCCATGCTAATCGAAGATACGACAAACCAATAATAGGCATCATTTTAATAAATTTTTTTGTCTTACATCGGTCTTGTAATTGCTAATCTGGCAATATTTGGCCAGGTCTAACGCGATTTTTCAGGTAATTGATGATTTTACTGTAAAGATAAGCCTTTAAGGTTGCTGATAAAATATACATTATTCTTGCTAAGAATATTATATAAATAGATAAGCTAGTATTAAATGATTCTAAGTCGCAAAACAGCGGATCATCGATATCACTCTTAACAAACCACAATGATGGCAAAGCTACGCAGATACTAAATAGTATGGAACCAGTAATTGCAAACATCACAATTTTGCGCTTATGATTCTTATACCATAACGAAAATGGCTTAATGATTGCATAGTAGCGATCAAAGCTGATTAAACATAGCGTGGAAATTGAAATAGCAAAGGATAGAAAAAGAACATACATGGAAGCAGGACAAAACATTTTCCTGTACTATACGTTATTGAGATAGTGGAGATAAGGAAGAGGGCAATAAGTGCAATGAATAGCATAAGATCAGAAAGATGAGACGTCAGAATTATCATATAAGTTATCGAATGTAATTTTTTATTACTTACTAATAATTACAATAGAAAGAAATAAGTTTAGAAGTAACCCAATAACAATTATAAATAGGCTAAATGTTGGTAAAATATTAAAGATTTCAGATAGTGTAACATTCGAACCGTTGGACAGATTTATCATGATTCTCTCCAAAAAGAACCTAATTTTGAAAGCAAGTCAGTGTATATGTTATGCAATATTACATGTACTTAATTGAGATTTAAGCTGTCAGAAGAGGTTAAAAAAATTAAAATACGGATGTTAATATTTATTAAAGGGGTTGCATCTGGCAAATCTCGGCGTAACTTAATTTGATTGTTTATCCAAAGCTTCAAGGGAAGCTGTTATCTAAAACCTTATTAAAATATGAAAGATAAAGCTCATTAAAACTTCGTTCGCTATATTTTTCTCAGTATCGTTTATTTATCGTCAACGTAATCATAATTTTGGAATGTGTATACAAAATATATCAAGATACTGAATAGGTGATTCTAAGATGGTAATATCCAGCTGTTATGCTGAACTAGAATTTTAATTAGACCATTAACTTTTGAAGACTCATTAGCTAATTTTAATAGATATCATTCTTCATAATTAAATCAGAATTATTTGATTATAGAGGCGGATGTCAAGTTATAATTATAATTTATTGCCATCTAATATACTTATGTCACAAAAAAGCTTTGCAACAAGATAGCGTAATGTACAATCAATAAGTCAATTCCTTGAACCACGTATCAAGGAACGATATCTGTACTATCACAAATACTTTTGCTCTGCTAGCAGACTGCACAAAGACTTAAACGCCTCGTATTTTACGTTAAACACTAAGTTTGAGAATCGACTTTATTACACGATATACTGCATTTATATACTATTCCTCAATAGTTCATGAGTCATAGTTAGTACGATTAACTTTGGAATCATTCACTGAATTAGATATTAATTTTAGCTACTGCTCCCTTACTGCAGACAACAGTATTTACGAACATAGATGTGTAATGACTAATACAGAATAGTCAGATTGCGATATGTCCTATCACAGAACATTTCCATGATAATTTACAATCTACCATAAGTAAATTACAATCACAATGATTCGAACTGTAAGTAGATAATTTGCATTCCCTATTATAACTATTAATTCAGTATGTGTATATGTGTCACTGTCATAAAAAGTCAGTGCTATATTAAAACACAGTATATCCAAATTAGAAGTTAACTAAATAAGGATAAGCTAACAGAATTATTCTAACATAGATATTTCTACTCTAATACAGTATATAACACTGTCACAGCTTATAATTATTGGTACCGGGGACTCGACTTTTCAGTGAAATACTACTAACAAACAGCTTTATAGTATTGTTACTTTATATGCTTGGACTCATAAGCTAGTTCTAATAAACTTTATTTGTATTAACAGGTAAGGCCTAACTATACCAGTTTAGGGTTGAAACTTTGTTAGAAAGTTGCTATACAGTCGTAATAGAATAGATATTTCTTAGCTTTAATACAAATCTCAGAGATTACTTTAATGTAAGCAAATCAAAACTTCACAGTCTACTTTGCTACAATAAAGGAAAACCCTTCTGTGTGCTGCTGTCTTGTATTTTAAAGGATTCAAAAATATGTTAAGGTCAGAAATTTTTAATTATTGAAATAAATCTTTCTTACTCTAACAGGGCATATGGCAATCTTAAGTAAGCAGCCTTTAGCGAAAGTTGTTTACGATTAATGTATCCTGGATGAGCTATTTTACATGTTAATTTTAAGTAAAACTCAAATTTAGACAGTTAATACAAAAAATAGATAATAGATGTGCGTTGATAAGAAAATTAATCTAACAACTAGACGGCAATTTTTTACAGTCTACAAATATAAGTTTTATTTCTGGATGATGAAACTCTTTATGTTTTACAAGATGGTCAGCGTATAGTTTGTATTTAAGCGATGTAAAGATCTACTTTAAACCTTATAAGCTTCATTTATTGAGGAGCTACATGTTGCAATAAGTTACTACTTAGGTATCGTAGTAGTTGTTACTACTATCATGGTATACCTTAAGCAGTGCGATAAGCATGATAATTAATATGCTACCATACATATATTGATTGAAGAACGATATTTTAGGATAGATGCGTTTGATACTAGTTAGCTGATATGAAACCTGACTTCATTTCAATTTCCTTTTCAATTATTGCTGAACTTCAATTTAAAAATTCCAAAGATATGATTTTCAAATTTTTAGATATTATATTAGTTTAAGTAAAGAAATATAGCAATATTTACAGCCATGCGATGATTTTCACTTGTTGTTAGCTAATAATAATACAAAAAGTTGAAACTAATATGCTGACTAGCGATAATATATAAAAGTATAATTGTGTTTGGCAATGCAATAGTGGTACAAATAGCATTTACTTTCTTTAGTAATATTGTAATAGGTTTATGTTAAGTTAAGGGTTCGAGATAGCTTTGAGTTTATTGTAATAGACTCGCTAGGTAGACTCTCTATTTACAAGTTTTAAATGTTGTAACCAATTGAACTATACTATACGTTCCTGCTCTAATATTTTTATCATAAATAAAATATAGGATCGGATTTGCAATTGATATCATAGATGACGCTGAAAATGATAATATGGCGAGATTGTAATGTACTAGATTTTCACTTTTCAACTGACGATAATTTATACCTGTAATGGCAAAGCCTGTCAGGACGGCATAGAGCGGCCATGATAATAATAAAAACGACACACCCACAATAATCATCATTTTAATGAAGTTTTTCTTCCGTCGGCGATCCTGTATGAGCTGATCTTGTAAAACAACTCCAGGTCTGACATAGTTTCTCATACTGTAGATAATTTTACCATATACGATTGTCATAAATATTGCGGGAAAAATGTAAAATGTAACTGTGACTGATATCAGATATACCGAATTGTAAGTGCTATTAATTACGAAATCACATAAGAAAGGATCATCAGGATAATTAGTGGCTAAAAATACTGATGGTATTGCTGCAAGTGTACAAAATCCTATTGAAAAAGGAATCCCAAGTTTAATAAATTTAAATCTGTGTCTACGGTACCATTGCGATAACGGTTTTACAATGGCAAAGTATCTATCGATACATATTAGGCATAGAGATGTGATGGAAATTGCAGAGGAGACGAACGCTAGATAGATGAACAATCGGCAAATTAGTGATCCTTGAAAGAGAGGCACGTTCGATAAATTAAATAAAAAGGGTATAGTTGTACCAGCCGTGTTAGTAACCAAATCGCAGATGGATGCCACTAGGATAACCGTATATTTACCTTTGCGTAATTTTTCGTTATATAATATAATCACGGATAATATGAGATTAAGAAAAATTCCAGATACAGTTATGATATTGCCAAAGACAACGGAATAATCTTCTGAATATGATTCTATACTCATATTGGACAGGTTAGCCATGTATCAGCTCTAGGTTAACCCTAGTTGGTTTGTTGCAGTTTACTTTAAATAAATTAATAGAAACAAACAAACTGCTAACAGCTTTAGTTAATTTATAATATACTCGACTTAGAGAGCTTGCTTCAGAATTACTTTTCCGACATTTACAGAGTATGAAATTTGAAGTTTAGAGTATTTCCTTTTGTATTAAGGTCAGAAGTTCTTGCAATCGCAATGGAAGTGAATCCTAATGTAAAATGAGGAAATTTTATATAATCTTCCTAATCCGTGAAACTTTCAGCTACTGATAATTACTATGCTTAGGTCTAATTCTTATAGAGGTGAATAAAAATACATTAATATTTGCTGTATTTTTAATCGATGCTAATCTTGAATAAAATCAGAAACGGGTTGGTATAATTTGTAACTAAGATACTCTATAGCTTATGTAATATCTATAAAATTAGTTTAAAGAGGTTGAATTTAAGTTTATTCATTCAGCATTATGCAATAGAATCGTAATCTATATTCCCATAGCAACGTAGCAAATAAATTATTTATCCGATGACGTTTTATATGTATGAATTAATTTGCAATTACACCATCGGCTATAAGATAAAAACCATATTTCTTTAATTGTTCTAGTCATTTACAAGGTATCTAGTAAATGCAGTGATTGCTATTATAGTGTATAGCAGTTCATATTAGTGATTTCTCGCAGACTATAATCTAACTAGAATAATAGTTATCATCAATCTTACCGATACTATAACTTTACTACATCAAAGCATAGGAATACTAGAAATTATTCTTAAAATAACGTAGGAATGTATATGTTATACTAATTATATTTCACATATTTGCAATGATTAATTATTAAATGTTATAATTTGCGATGATTTTAAAGTTAGCTGTCATTATTGATCAATTTATTAATTATTTTATAATGCTAGCATTTAGATTTTCATACAGAAAATGCAAAATTTTTGACCCTTAACGCAAGATTTGAATATCCTCGTTTCTTGCAATAGAACCAATTACTAAGTATTATGCATTCTTCAGTCTAGCCAATTGCAATGAAGTTTATTGTACTGATCTTATAGTAATAATTATTATTTACTAATAAAGGTCTTTATTAGATAGCTTCTTTAGCGGAAGTGCCAACAGCAGAGATGATTTTGTCTAAATAATACTCGTATGAACCTGTTACGGAGCAAAGCACCGTACTTGCTAATTAAATAGATTTTGTCAGTATTTAGTTAATGGATCATATTGGTAAGCGATAATTGAAATTAAGAATATTAATGTCTGGATTGCTAGACGACAAAAGGCATAATTGTATTTGCAATTAATTAGTAGAGCCTATATACAGTAGGTATTAATAATGGCGACACGTTAGCACCCGCTACTGTGCGACCGAAAGTAGTAAAGAACTACCATACAGTAGATCCCCAGGTGTAGTGGAGCAAAGCATAAGTAATCTATTAGTTTAGTGTAGTAGTTCGCAACATAAGTTTGTGACAGAACCTAAGAAGCTTCTCTAACCACTATTGCTAGTAATGTTTGTAATATCAAATTTTGTTGTACGCATTTGTACCTTACCGTGACGCTTCTTCAAGCCAATAATGTTGTAAACGATAAATATGTTAATAAAATTTTGTAGATATTCAATTTTTTTAATCTCAGTGCGATCAGCTAGAAAAGTACAACAAATGTTATAGGAATTAAAGATACTGGAGCTATAATTATAATAGAGTAGCTTTGGTTAGTAAATGAGCATGTCTTGCGTATTTTGTGAAAATAAGTACCTTAAGGTATAGCGACAGTATGCATAGATGGGCGACTAATATGGTATTGCGCTCAATCTCCATAGGTGAATATGTCTATACTGTTATATACAGCTATATTTTTAGATATTAATCTATGCACATATGCATTTTATTAATATAAGAATAATAAATAGCACATACTTGCTACGGGACTCGCTCTATGTGATGAGATAAAATTTATAAGGTTATGATAATTATATTCTATCGAGAAAAATAAGCCCTGGTACCTGTATGCATTGTATAAAGTCATAGAACTATATAAAGGGCTCGATATCTTACGGAAAAGACGATTCTCAATTAGGTTGTAGTAAAGAACACTATGCTACCTCATTATCTGGCTCAATAAAAGGTCTTAACTATAAACGATACCATTTATCTTGTACTAATAGGAAATACTGGAACAGGTTAGTTTCCTCCACTACAGATCTCTGAGAGTTAAACTGAGATCGACTTACAATAGATAGTAAAGTTTTGGTCTGCTTACAAAGGCTGGTTTGAGACAATACTATAACATGACAATATGATTCTAGTCATTCTACTAACTTTATAGTATATTATTGTAATTATTTTTAATGTGAGACTACAGACATTGCTATCTTTGATGAAATCTTACAAAAATGATATTGTACCGGTCTGTATCAGAATTTCTTTATAATTGGAAATATTGTCAAAAGTTATTTGTTGCCCATTATTGCAGCGTTATCATGAGTTACTATTAGTAAGATAGCCTAAAGCTCTGATAAGCTTCATCTCTGCTGTAATGAAACCGCTACGTGTAAGCACAATCTACGATTTTGCAGTAGATGTAGAGGATATAGAATTATTAGTATCACAAATAAGTAGGAGATCAATGCCTATCAATCTTATTAGGATCGTGACTACACATATTTGCCAAATGCTTAATATTAATAATATATAAAGATAGGTATTTGAAATAAAGAAAGCTGATAGAGTTAGTA